>NW_010973177.1:5693473-5750936 GCF_000737465.1 Haliaeetus leucocephalus
GGGGAGGTGCTGGGGAGCCCCTGGGTGCAGCCGCAGCCCCTCCCCGTGATGCCAGGGTCAGGCCTGGGGGGCTACCATCGCCTCCAAGGTGGGAAAACGGGGGGGGGTGTCTTGCGGGGGCTGAGCTACACGCAGGGTGAACCCTGCGGCACCCCTCGGTGTGGGCCCCGCGAGAGGTGGGTGAACGCAAACCCCCACCCCAAGGGTCCCACTGGGACCAGTCCATCCCCTGAGCAGCACCAGTCAGTGTGGGGGGGGACACAGAGTCCCAACGCTCCTTCCCCTGCCTCAGTTTCCCCAGCTGGGGGATGGGAAGACGTCTCTCGTTTTGGCACAGCCGTGACCAGCCGTGCGGTGACAGGTGGGGACGGCCGCGGCACCCGGCTATTTTGGGGAGGTTATTTTTACCCCTGGGTTTCCCAGCAAGGGGCTCAGCGAGGTCCCTCCCACCCCACCACGCCAGGACCCCTCTTCCCTGCAACCCCCCAGCTGCTCGGGGCTGGCCCGCTCCCACGCTCTCCCTTTTACCCTCTTCGGCTTTATCTAAACCCATTTCCCACTCCTCCTGCTAGCTACGAACTCACGACGCCGCAGTGAAAACCGCTGCCTGCCGGTACCAGCACAGGGGTCGGCTGCAGATGTGGAAAATCTGCGGAAGCAGCAGCGTAATCGCATTTGGGTGAAACATCCTTATCTGCGAGAAGAAAGCCGAGGGCACTCGCAGGAGACGGCACGGCCCAGCCACGGGCTCCCCCGGCCCCCCTATTCCCTCTCCCACAGCTCCATCCCCTGCGCTCCCTCTGCATCCCTCCAAAATTTAGCACGAGTCCCCTTGAAAGAGCCTGTTTGTCCCTTGTCTATCCATCTCTCAGCTCACCGGGAGCATCTCCGTCCCCAGCAACTTGTACCGAGAGGCCCACGGACCCCACGATCTCAGCCCTACAAGGACTATTTCTGTTGTGAGACCCTTAAATAATAATTTCGGGCATTGCGGCCACCCGGCCAGGCTCCACACGAGGTACAAGCGCTGCCCGGGTCGAGCTTGGTGATGCACAGGGAGAAAAAAAAATCCTGCAAGGGCAGCGGAAAAGCCATTGCAAAAAAATTCCGTGGATTTTACTTAACTCAGCACATCTGCAGGCAGACGCTGCCAGGAGCCGGCAGCAGCATCCCTGTAGATGTGCCAAGGGGACGGGGGGCACAGCATGTGGCCATTTTAATTACCGGCAGCTCTAAAATAAACTCAATGTGCAACACTGTTAGCCACAACATGAACCGAAGTGCAGCACTGTACATCTTGGGGGAGCAACGTTCAGAAAACCAGTAACAGCTCGTTCTGTCCCAGTGGTCAGGGTTTTACCTCATTTTTCCTAATTTCTTTTTTTTCCACATCACCCTGGGTTGACAGGACGGGGTGTTTTGCCTCAAAATTCCCAGTTAAGTAGCCCCCCTACAGCTCCTGCATTTTTTCCCCAAGGCCACTCCAGCACTGCCCTGGTTTTATCCCAGATGTTCTGGCGTCTCAAAAGGAAGGGCCAGGCACAAACAGGGTCTGGGGAGTTGCAAGCAGAATTGGATGCGGAGCAGAAAAAGGATTTACTGATCAAAGTCTCCACCCACGGCTGTCCAGGGTCACACTCTGCCTCGCAGGCAGCCAGGAGGTGATGCTGGATCCCATCTTCCCAGCCCCAGGAAGCCTCCAGCTCTGGGCTGGGAGCAGGCAGGCAACTGAGGCGGCATCAGGGCTTTAGCCAAGGCGAAGCCCCCCGAGCTGCCATCCTCGCCCACCGTGGGCACCCACAGCGGCCCCAAACTCCTGCTGATGGGGTGTACCTGGGCAGGGCCATGAGCGATCTCATTAAAAGCCAAATTGTTTTCTTTGTTTGCCAATGCCTCGCCCTTGGAGCAGCCTTTAAAACTGCTGAGCTGCTCACAACTCAGGTGATTTCTCAGCATCAATCTGGGAAAAGCTGTTTCTTTTAAAGCAAGGTAAAAACCACGTCAGGCGTGGTGGGGAAGGGTGGTTATCACCCCAGAGCATTTGGGGGGGGTGCAAGAGGGGGAGGCAAAGCAGGGAGAGAGGAGCAGCAGGAGGATGAGCTTAGGCTGCTTCCAGCACCCGACACCCCACAAGTCCAGACCCGCTCAGCAGCTGCCGGTGACCCACGCACGGGAGCGGAGCACGGCTCGGGGGGCACGGCAGCCCGACCCACCGGTGGGCAAGGCAGAGGACCCAAACAGACCAGTGGTCCCCAGGTCGCGGGGTGCTGGTCTCTTCCTCCACCCTGCCACACGCTCAGCAGAGGCAAATTTGGACCGCAGCTTGCGCGGCAGAGGCAGGAATGAAGAACAACGTTGTTTTCTCGTCCTCCGCACAGATAAAGTAACAAAGAGAGACCGTGGCAAGGAATCGCCTTCCTGACTCCACAGAGGGACTGTGAAAACTCAGAAGCGCAAGCACATAAAGCTGCATTGTAAAGGAGAGGGGACTAACGAGGACAGAGAGCCACGGCCCACGCTCTGGCGAGGCTGGGAAAAAACACTGCAAAGCTGCTGAGCTCTGCTGGGGACTCTCGGGGCAGCTCGGCTGTGCAGCTCGGCAGACACTTTCTGCACCGAGGTGCAGGCTCTTTGCCCTAAATTCCGGTTTCTACCCTGCTATTTCAGACAGGATTTTTAAATTCTCTTCTGTATGAATTGCTAGTAACCCAAGAGTAACTAAGTGAGAGTAATGAAGTGGTTAAATAACATCCCACCAATCTCATGTGTACTGCTCACCACTTTGGAGTAGGGGACTGCTCCTCCTAGTAGTCAGTGGAGAGGAGGGAGAGGGACGCGCATGTGCACTCACACACGCACGCACACTCTTACCCTGAATCATGCTCCCTGGCTTGCCAAGTATTTGCTGGTCTAAATCCCTTGTGCATTTTTGAGACACTTATCTGTTCAGAGGGGGTTGGACATGCCAGGACAGACCAGCGCAATGGCTCACCAGCACACACAGGCAGCAAGCTCAGCCACAGCAGTGGTCTTTACTGACAGACTCAAGCAAAACAAGAAAAAAAAGCGCCAACAGCAATCATTTACAAAGTTCTGTAACCTGCCTGTCAAACAGCACGACTGTTCTGTCAACTACATGAACAGCCCAAAGCAAAGCCTTCATTCTGGAGCCTTCAGAGCAGGGTCTGTCCTCGTTGCAAATACACAGCATGGACTCCGGGCAATGAACAAGTATTTAAAGACGTTTACCAGCTCAGTATCATTCGACGACTTCAACACATGAAATACAAATACCTCTTTCTGCACGTGCTTGCTCTCAAAGAAGCAAGGACCTATAAGTCTGAGAGACTTCACAGGATCATCTCCCATCAAGGAACAGCGTTCCACATCAGCGACATGCAGGTGCTTCCTTTGCCGAACCCAAAGTTCAGTTTGTTTTGGTGCTTTACTGATCAGCAGTCTGAAGACACAAGGATTTTTGTACCAGCTATGGCACAGGTATGACATGTAATATCCCCAACAGGTAGAACCACTGAGACTCTCATTTTCCTTGGACATGTAGGAATACTTCTTTACCCTTCCTCCAGGAACATAATTCAGCCAAAGTCAACTACCCAAAGTTTGAAGGAGTGGCAGAGACAGTGGTGGATTTTAAAAAACAGTCTTTTAAATAAATTTCAAGTGGCTAGGTGAAAAATAAAAGCTCAAAGTCAATCATGATCCAGACTGCAATCTGCTGCTAAGAGCGTGCCAGCCAGAGACCCAGACTTAGCAATGAGCAACGTTCAAGAGCAGATTACAAAGTTCAGCCATGCTGCCGAGTGCTCCACAGGCTCTGATCTACAGACTTCAAGAAACTAGGGAAAAACAACCCAAAATAAATAGCTAACTCGGTCACCAAGGAGAAACAGCAAAGGACAGTGATGTCCCTGGCTGACCACAGTAACGACAGGCACGGTAACGCAGTGCTGGAATAGGCTTTGCTCCCCTTGCTGGCCTCGTCTTTATCTTCCTGGGACGATCGTGAGACTGCAGAGGCCATAGGAAAAAGGCGGCTAAAGGGAGCGTAACTACCCACAGCAACTCCAAAACCTTTACCATGAGGGTCACTGCTTTGGGGCAGCATGGAGCATATGTAGCACATGAAATTTCACCTGCTGAGAGCTCTGTAAAGCGGCACCAGAGAGAGATCTCTGGAATGAATTCCCTCCTAGTCTCTGTTGTGATCCAGAGTTAACAGAAGACAATAAATCACACCAAACACCATCCCCTGGTGTTAACTATACAGTAAGAACATTTATTTCATGTCGACACTTGTAAAAGAAGTCTCTTCGAAGTCAGATGATTTGATATACAAATCAAAGCCACCACATGTTTTTCTTTTAGTCTGTCTATACTGAGCTCAAATTTATACAACATGAATGCTTGTTTCTGAAACAAAATTACAAATTAAATCATAACAAAATACACAAAATTGACTGGACCCTAAGTTTAATTCACTGAAAGAATTCTTCTTTCCTCCAATCACCTTGAACTCCGCTCTTCCCCATCGTTATCCTCATCCTTCTGCTTGGCCATGAATTTCTGTAGAAATAAGGGTAGCCAGTGAAAAGATATCGCTATGTTATTCCTCAGTCTGTGACAAGATCATGTTCTAAACACAGGGTAGGTTTCATAAACATATCATCCAAAAATCAGCCTACTCCTGATACTGGTAACATGTTATCTGTACCAAAAAACACTCAAAAGTTTTGCTCACAAACTGACACACGCACAATCACCAAGTGGTGAAGCTCCCGAGTGCAATTTTTACAGGGCATATGGCAAAATATTAGGTATCAGGAGTTCACACGATGACAGGGACCTGTGCCTGGTCATGATATCTAAAATAGTTATTCAATATTTACCACAGGCTGTGTATTCATTGCACCCACTTTACAAAAGTCCACATTGATAAATATCTTCCCAGTTTTCTACCCCTCACATCAGCACCTCGCTACACGCTGGGTCCCCACTGGCCAGGTGCACCGGCAAGATGTGCTGCTGAGGGGTGAGGGGAGTTTTGACCCCAAACTTAAGTTTTCTGCCTGCCAAACTGACCTTTTGATCATTTTACATCTGCAAGATATTTTAGGCAGTCTGCAGTTTCAGCAAGCCACAAAATCTGACAAAACCATGTTTTCGGACACAACGCTGCATAGTTTTTAAAAAATCACTTCTTAAAAATGAAGGGAAGAAAACAGCTAGCCCCCACGCCTTCCTAGGTAAGGAATGCTTTATGTAGGTGATAAGCTTGAGTAATTTAACAGTATCTGTGTCTGAGTTTAAAACTCAAACCCCTTGAAGCATTAATATGAGCTCCTTATGCCACTAGGTAATTAGCACTCATTAAAGCAAACTTTTTTAGAACAATATTCTTTTCACTCCTGTGTGTTTGGAAGAGCTTCAGCATTACCTCCATGTTTTGTTGATGAAGAGGTGTCTTGCAGTGATTTTTCACAGATATTTCATCTGCATAGAACAGCGAGCAGATCTGACAGAAAAAGCCAGCCTTTGGAACTAGGTAATCCAAATCTGAAGAGACAGCACACATCATTAACATTAACAAAACACACCTTCAAAACAACCCATTAACAAAACACAGCTTTAAAGAAAAATATCAGATTCCATTAGCCAGAACTATACAATTTGTTATTACTAGAAGGAAGTTAGTTACCTTTTTTGAATATTCTAATCCGAGTTGGTCACCTGTCCTATTTTGATAAACAGGAGGACACATACTTTTCTGCCAATGGAGCAACTGACCTTCTGGATCTGAAGCTCACGGCAACTACCTCAGCATCCTTTGGCCTTAAAAGTGTTTTATATACAACCAAGTTTAACCTCTGTCCTACAGTGCGTTACACAAGCATTTTCTGTCACAGAGAATATTACACAAGCCATCAGGCAAGGATCCATATTTTCCTAGCAACTTCTTTTACAGTTCAAGTGTTATCAGTAGTTTTATAGAAAAGTATTTTAGATGAGGATCTTGGAATATATATACACACACACACACACTTTTAAAACTATGTAAGCAGTTCCCTCATTTTTATACATTGAAAGTTGGTAATAAAACTCATAACAGGATTAGAACAGTAAGTAGATACTACACTGCACTGTGCTAATTATCAATAAATTAGCCTGTATTTGTAAATTTTAGGAAAAAAAGAACCTTGAATTTTGCTGCTGCTATTAAGCCAACAGCAGAAACTTGTAAAACATGCATTTGTAGGAGCCAAGATAAAAACACAGATTATGAGCCATGACTTTAAAGTTAAATGTGGTAATGTGGCAAAGGGCATTTTCAAACGGGCAAGAAAGCTGTCTTCAGCAAGAAAAGTATGGAGTGTTTGGGGCGGGTGGTTTTGGTTTTACCTTTTGGAGTACTCTGCGTCTTTGATACATCTGAAGAAGCAATTTTCTTCCGCTTAGGCTCTGGTTCTTTATCTCCTGATCCCAGCTGATCTACTGGAGGCCATAAATCCATGTTAAACAAAGATATCAGTTAGTTTAAAAGTACTCTATCTCTAGCTGTAATGGCTCGTTACTGCTTGAAACAAACACCATCTGTATGGGCCTTGCTGTTCTCTACACCAGTCGGTTTGGTCTCTCCATAGAGCAATTTTCAGGAACTCCTGACATCAATCCTGCAAGCAAGATTCCATCGCCCTGGTGCTGCGATGAATGACTCCAAAAGCGCTCTTGACCACACAGCACTCTTCACAGACATACCACCACCACTCTCAGCTGCCTTCCTCTACAGCTCTTACCAGCAGCTTCAAACTAACTTTGTGATTATGGTCACAAAAATCTCAACTTCTTTAGAAAACAAACTACCAAGCTTTCTTGAATTAATCTAGCTCAAGGTCCAACAGCAATATTTCAGCTTCGTTACAGAACCAGCCAAACCCAAGAGAATATGTTATTGGATTAACCAGCTCTAGGGAAAGCTCAAAACCAACATTTTAAGATTTTTCTGGAGACAAGGAGTTTGACAGTCTCCTCTACTACAAGATAAACAAGGTCTTTGGGTTTTAGACTACCAAAGCAGTCCAATTGCCAGGCGAAGAGTCACACATCAAAAATATCTGGTTTCTTTATAATTTCATATTCAAATAATCTAGATACCAGCATGTCCTAGACAAGGTTAATGCAATAAATCCTTTGCCATAACAACAAAACCCAGGAAGCTGTCGAAGGAACACAACAGACAGCATCAGTCTCTTGCACCCCTTGATGTTTCAGCAGATTGTATCTCACCGCATCATGCAACACGCAAAGTTTCAGATTTGCCATCTTTACCAGCTGCAGTCCGACTGTCATCCTTTGAACTGCTGGCCTGAGGCAATCAATAAATCCTTTCCTATTTTGCTGCTGGTTTGAGATTTTAAGACTTGAATAACAGGATTTTACCTGCTTTAACCTCTCCTCCCCACAATTTTCCTGTTCCACTTCTCAAATTCTGGAGGAACTAGTCCTTTCCTAAGTCCAACTCTTTTGCCTGAGATTTTTACTATACAGAGAGGAACTAAAATCACTTATTTACTGTGCATCAACTATATTTATTATAATTCGCCACTATCAGTTAGACCAGAAATCAACTCAAGGGCTTGGATATTTGAAGAGGTCTTTTTACAGCTAACTTGCTAATAGAACATAGAAGATATTTTGCATTTTCAGTAAATGCTTTTGTTAATCATAGGGAAGCTTATGTTCTATAACATTAACCAGATTAATACAATATACAGCATTTAAATATTTTTGGGAGTGTATACAGTTAACTCATCCCTTTCCTAATGTTTACAGAAACTGAAGTTTAAAATTACTCTGTTTTAAGCAAGATACCTGCTGCTTTTGCAGCTCCTCCATACCTGCACTACTCAGCTTGCCCCTGCTACGCAATGAGTGTGAGATAGGAGAAAAGCTTTTCCAAAGCACTAGAACAAAAGGTGCTGTGTCAGTGCTCAGCTACATCAGCAGAGACAGAAAAAAACTCGATACTAGCAGACTGCATCACACAGAGCCTTCACCCACGCTTTGGCCAAAACTCTTCTTGTTTGTTGGTTATATATAGCTCTCCCTACTTGGCTCTGCATTAGACTTTCTTCACCCTTTGCTAATTCCATGGTACAGTCATTCTACATTTTTTTCTCTAGATCCAGCTTGGAAGCTGTTACTTCTTTGTATCTGTGTGTCTATATCATTTGACTCACTTGTTTTAATGAAGTCTGGCCCTGTAATTTAAGACTATAAATACTCTGTGCAGTGTTAGGTAGTTTACCAGGCCTTGCATTAAAGGCAAGAAAAGAAACTATTTTCCCCAATTTCAGCCGTCATAAACACCAAATGAACACTTTAAATCAACATGCCCCTTAATTTTACATCAAAAGAAAGATGCATTGTAAAATGCATTAATAAAATACCCTACCTGCAGGCCATTGTTCACTCTCAGTCTCTGGTTTTTTTCCCCAGCACCTCTTTCATTAACTCTGTCAAAGATTCAGGGTTTTTCAGTTTCCTCTATTTGCTACAAGGATCTCTTCGTGCATTGCACTGATTACAAGCATCTTATTTCCTATTTCCCCTCTAGAAACTATGAGAGGCTCCTTACCTTTTGACTTTGAGATTGCCATAATTTCTTCTTCTGGACTCATATTTCCTAGAATTTCCATTTCTTCTGGTCCTGCAACAGCAACAATATCCTCCTCTTCTGGTCCTGCAATGGCAGCAATTTCTTCTTCTTCTGGTCCTGCAACAGCAACAATATCTTCATCATCTTCATCCTCATTCAGATTTTTCCCTGGGAAAGTATTTTCTTCTTCCTCGTCCTCCTCTCCAACTTCATCTACTGTAACAAAGTTTAGTTCCTCTTTTAGACGGTTGAAATCAGCCAGAAAATCGTCTTCATCTTCATTAACTTCATCCAGAGTCACAAGAGGGTTATCTTCATTATCCTCTTGTATTTCATCTACTGTCACTAAAGCACTGGGATCATCAGGCGGCTGGGAGGAAGCACCATCTCCAGTATCCTCTGCAGCCACTTTATCATCCTCCTTCTGTTTCAGCACATCCTCAATATTCAAGTCAGTAGGCTCGTTCAGAGGCAGCTCTTCTACTTCACCAATTTCATCTACAGTTAGCAAGGGTTCAGCTTTCAAATCCTGCTCCTCAAAAACTGACCTAGGGACGTCTTTCTGAGAACTAAGGTCCTCCTGTTCAGATATCTCATCCAAAGTAACAAGCGACTGTGGGTCCTTTACTGCTTCTGACATAAGTTCTTCCTCTTCGATCACTTCATCCACTACAACCAGGCCCTGCGGGTCACTGAGCGCTTCTAAATTAGCAGTTCCCATTAGCTGTGCAGTCCCATCCTCCTCCTCACCGATTTCATCCAAAGTGACAAAAGAGAGTTCGGTTTCAGCAATGCGTGCTATGGAGCTCTTCCCTTTCCTTCTCTTGGAACTAGGCTCAGAGGAGCTATTGTCTTTAGCACCATCTTTTCTCTTTCCCCTCGGTGGATTTTGCCGTGTTTTAATGGGAGACTCGATTTCCTCTACGACCTCATCCACAGTAACAAATTCATCCAGGTTAAATGGAAACAGCTCTTCTTCCTAGGAAGTGTAAAAATGTGAATACAACAAAGTTTAACATTCACCCAGTGACACAAACACCTCCATCCACAAGGCGCCTAATGAAAAATACCTACACACTGAAGCTGGCTCAAGAGGGGGAAAAAAAAAAAAAAAAAAAGCAACTTGACTTGAGGATAGGAAAAAATTTTGAGGCCTTCAGTCTCATGTGGAAGAGTTTTCATTATCAGCATTTGTGTTAAGTAAGCAGATTTAATTCAGAAACCCAAAGCATTTTTCAAAAACACAGCAGATGAATAGACAAAATTTACGTCTAATATAAGAACTGGGCTCTGAATACTCATGCATATTTTGCACTCACTTTCAGGAAGGCTAGTGAAAACATTAAGACCTCCAGAGTATCCTTCAAAAATGCTATTATCTTGTGTCAATATCTCATTCTCTTCCCTAAGCATATGCTGTTGGCTGCTGCTGCAAAACAGGAGACTACATTAGTGTTTCAATCCAGCAAAGCCATTCTGTCTCCTGATGACTATTCACTGTTTTATCTTGCCTCTTTGGTTTCAATCTCCTAACAAACATCTCTGTTTCAGAGAGGCTCTCCGATGGCCCTATGCTCCAGCACAGGAAAGGGCTCCCACTACTGGAACCTCCCCACATTCCTCTATAACCAACACATACAAGATCATTTTCTCCTTTCTATTAAGGTCTGACTAGCCCCACAGACGCTCTGACAGACTTGCTGCTCCTCCCTGTGCCGGACATCTTTCGTTAGGGGCCCGGAGGCAAGCTCCAGCTTTCTGGCGAATGCCTTACCGTGTTCTTGTGTTTAAGATGACAGAGCCTGACCCTTTCTAACTCCCCTCAGTCAGTGGCATGGCTCTTACTGGAGCACGTCTTGCATCTAAAACTCCTCCTCCCCTGCAGTTTGAGCATGCCAGCTTCCATCAGGGCTCAGGCAATTTATTCTAGGACCACTGGAAAGAATTAGCAGCAGCTTAATGTCATATGTAGCTGAGAGCCTCCGGAAGAGGATGTATGGATAGATGATGACTTTTATTGAAGACTGAATTAACCCAAATTACTTCTAGGTTATTTGAACAGACAGCAGTCACGTTTTTTGGAATAGTGTATTATGCTTTGTCCACTGTAAAATAGCTATGCTTTTATAATCAGGATGGCAGGATAAGGGGGAGGTACTCGTAGTCAATTAATAAATTTAGACAGTAAAATGCAGCCAAATATCCATTCCACTCCAAATTATGCATTCAATTTCTTCAATGAACGATTCTGAATTTTTTTTTTTTACCCAAAATATCCCATCCTACCACCAAATACTGGTCAGTATCTAACACAAGAAGAGTGAAAAAACTCTTGTCAATGCAGAACTTTAAGGCCAAAGCAAGGTGAACTTTCCACTGTTAGAGAGTAAGACTGCAGCTAAGAAATACCAAAAACAGTCCTCCAGCAGAAAAAGTAATCTGAAATTCAAAGGCTACATGCCTTTTCTTCCCTTTCTTTTTTAAAAAGCTAACAAATACTAGGAATAATGTGTGCCTCCACCCACATTCTGATGCAAAAACTTGAGGAATATTTAACGCAAGGTGGACACAGTGGGGAAAAAAAAAAGCATCTGGTTACATTTCAACTGAAATCAAACATTACTGTATTCTTTCTTTCACGAAAAGGAAAACACAGATCTTGGTTCTTATCAGCTATATAACAGTGAAGAATAAAGCAGTGAGAAGTAATTGACATTCCAAAGCCTTTTTTCAAAGGGTGCAGAATTTCCTCTTGAGGATTAACACACACATCTGGAACATCAGGTATGAAAGCATTCTCTATTACCATCACTAGGACCAACTTCACAAACACACTGTGCTGGTGATGCAAGAAGTTTATGTGGCTTAAGATTAATAAAAGAATTCAGGTCTCCAACTTTATCTCAGAAATCCCTTTTCCATAGGGACCCACTACTTACCTGGTAGATCTTTGATTTGATCCTGTAATGCTACATCTACAAACTCATCAATACGGGTTTTTATTACCTTCCTTCTGCTTTTGTTTCCCAAAGCCCAAGCTGTCTATGAGAGATAGCGTGTATCTCTTTTCACCTTCCTGTAAAAATGCAGACTCTTTAGCAGTTGAGCCTACAGGCTCCCAAGCCCTCCCAACCCACTGGAAATATCTTTGCATGGAAGAGGTACCATGGATGGAGATGTTCTGACTACCTCCTGTCATAAAAAAAACATTTATAAAGAGCTAGAAGACTTCAGCCTTCCTTCCTCTTCTCACAAGCATGATGATGAATAAAGATCTCATGCAGGCAACAATTACTTCTCTCTCAAACAAATGATATCCAAGACCAAAAAACACCTCCTCTTAACACTCACTTCCTGAATTAAGTTCCTCTTCCAAATTACTTGGCTTTGCAGCTTTATGCCTGTAGTCCGTAACAACTAGTAAACCAAAAAATTCCCTAGGGAAGGACGCTAAAGATTCTTAGCGCGCACACGCACACACACGCTTCCAAGACAATATGACTTTAAGTTCATTTACGGTTACCATCCTTACCTCCTTTTGTTTTGCACTGCTGGTAGTGCCACTCTTTGAAGTTTTAGTATTGCCACCAACAGAAGCCTGCAAAATTAAGACAAAAGTTCACGTGAAATCAGTTAAGCCAACTAACCTGTCCACAAGAGAAAAAATAATCTAAAAAAAATCAGCTATTTTTTCCCTTAATGAACTTTATTAAGTTGTCCAGATTGCTGCTTCTGATCACATGCTTGGCAAATACAGAACTAAGCCAACCATCAGCGGTAGAGTCCAGGCATACAGTCTCTAGCAAAAAGTCGCATGTAATACCTTGCTTAGTAGCCTCTTTTCAGTAACCAGTGTCTGTGCAGGACTTGACAAAGCAAATATCAGCTCACAAAAGGACAGAAAGCTTATTAAATCCCATTCAGAACTAATCCAAGAACATAAAGTTAAGACACTCAATAAAGACTCACTTCAAAAATACCTGCCTGCAATTTTTTTCCAAGTAGCATTTTCAAACCAGTTACATACTTGCGTTGCACACACTGCATCTAAAAGCAACTGGTTGCCCGCCATCTCGCTATTCCAACTTGGCTGTTGGCCCAAACCAGGTGGGTGATTTATGGAAAAGGGAAGGGGAACATAATCTCATTGTCCCATACTCAACATCTGGGAGAAGCATGGAGTTAGTTACTGATCAGGCACACTGAACCGGCCTTCCTGCCCTCCTCACCTTATTGCTGCTGTTGTCTTTCTTCATGTTGGATGATCTACTCTCTCCCTCTTGAGACTGTTTTGAACTAGCCCTAGATTCCACTCGTGAGTCCTTCTCTTGCTGAGGTGAATTCCTCCCATTGCCTGCCTCTCCATCAACAACAGAACTTCTGCTCACTTTACATTTGCCGCTGCCATCTCCCAGGCTTGATGGGCTGCTACCAGGTCTCGGATGACCCTCTTCTTTTGACACGATTTTCTTCTCCACCGCTGCTTGGCTTCGGGTCTCAGGTTTTGAGGGAGTTTTCTGCTCCCCTCCTTTACACAGGGAAGGCTCATTTCTCTGTACTGGAACCCTTGACTTTGATATATCCGGAAGAGACACCACTGCCTTTAAAATCATTTTACCAACAGCGGAAGATTCCTTGACAGAAAAAGAGGAGTTTAACGTAACTGCTTTGCAGGTTTCATCAGTTTTTGCTGGTCCTGTTCCTTTATTTTGATGGGCTTTGATTAAACTTCCCTCGTTGCTCTCGTTGACAGCATTTGCAGCATTTTCCACAGCAGCCTCAACCTTGGCCACAAATTTTTCAAGTTTCTTCTCTGTCTCTGCCCCAGTCTTCACCAAAAGCTTTCCAGGGTTCTCCTCTGGAGTTCTTCCAACTTTGACCGCAGACTCTTCTGGTTTCATCTCTTTGTCTGCTCCAGCTACATCCAGTTTCTTCTCCACGGCTGCCCCAGTTTTAAGTACAGGTTTCTTCTCTGTTATCTGAGTTACAGGCATTTCATGCTCAGTTTTCACAGCATCAGAAACAGGATTTTTTTCAGGAGCATCCAACTTGTTGTTCGCTTGTATGACAACAGATGACACCATCTCCACTGAAGCTGCAACAGAATCAGGGGGCACTGCTTCAGGGACAGCCCCTGTCGTATCCCCTGCTGCCAGCTTCACAGCACAATCTGATGACACAGCTTCAGCCTTGCCCACATCAGACAATTCTTCTGCTGGTTCGATGGCAGAAGATGACAATTCTTCATCTTTCTCTTTAATTTCCTTCTCTGATGCAGATACAACAGCAGATTCAGACGACTTTGGTTCGGTATTATCTTTAACTGCCTCTTCTTTCTCCACACTGGAAGGTGGCAGTAGCATCTCTTCTGACTTCGCTTCAGACGACTTGGTATCAGCGGATTTGATAGATGCCACAGTAACTGCAACTCCAGGGTCCACTCTCTCTGTAGACGTTTCTGCCAGTCTTGCAGCAGACTCCCTTACTGCTCTTTCAAGATGGGACTCAGAGGGCTCTATCTGTACTGCTGACATCTCGTCTTTGACATTAGAGATGGAAATGGCTCCTTTCTTTGCCACACTAGGCTCTACTGGAGGATTAGCAGCTGCTGTTTGCACCACTCCTGATCCCTCTGGATATTTTTTCAAGCCAGAGCTAAATGCATTTAAAAAAAACAGAAGAAATCAAACTATGTTGAGAATTCTACAGTTACCAGAAACCTCTTGACGCCAATGGTGGGGGATTTCCTGATGCATTAGTGCTTAGCATTTGGACATCTAGCCTATCAGCGTTAAAATGGTTAAAAAAATAAGGCGAATAACTGATTAGTTTTATGCTTCTGTTTAATCCACCTCAGTACTGCCAGCCTCTTACACTTTGAATTGCATTACTTGTAGTCAGACCTCTGAAGGTAACACTCACTACAGATGTGCCCTGTGACCTCACCACTGACATGAACTCCTAAAATTTAGATCCCCTGATGCAAGGCAGACTGTGAAAGTGCATATACAGCGAAAATAAAGCTTCAGTCTCCCTGTACAAAGGAATTACCAGAGTTTTGTTATGTTTGAAGACAGAAGACTCTGCAGTTACCAACCTAGAGAACTCTTTCAGTAGCTAGGAGCCTGAAGTTTGGTTGGTTTTGGTTTTTTTTTTTGGTTCAGGTTTGGTGGGAGGGAGGGGTTGCTTTGGTTTTAAACTGCATTGACCTCGCACAATAGCGGGGAACACAATACATGCACAGAGGCTCCTTTTGGTCAGGCTCTGTTTTCACTGTATAATCCCACTGTCAGCTCCCAGGATAATAAAGCCCAAGATGACAATGCAGAGGATAGCGCTTTTCAGAGAACTTCAGTTACAGTAAGTGCATTATTCTTCTCTGAACAAAGAATCCTCCGTAGATGATCTTGGGAGACATTGAAATTAGAGATGTCGGTGCCCCTCTTCCCACAAAGCTCAAGAAAACGAGCATCCCAACACCTCATGCATCTCTAGATGGAAAGGTGCCGAAATGCCAGTGCTGACAATCTTGCTAAGTGTTGAAACAAACACAAAAGCAGCAAACACACATAATTAATCAGTGGTTATGCACAATGGAGCAGCCTGCGCTATGGTTTCTCAGAGCCTATGTATGTGAATAAAGGGTGCACATTTGTATAAACCTTCATGAAAATAAAAAAGAGCAGAGCAGAGAAGCCTGCCATTTTGGTAATACTCCCAGCACGTTGTCAGCAAGAAGATGGAAGGCTAGATCAAATGGAACTCAACACTGACGAAAATGTTAAATCTTGAAGTGGCCAGATGCGAGGGTTAACGAGACGAAGACACAATACATGGAGTCAACAGAAAGATGAAAACAGGCAAACTCAGTTAACATCTGTGCTACACAAGCACAAAAAAACACCAATCCCGAAGGTTTCCTCCAGACCTGAGGGCACTGTCCTCTGCTGCTACAAAATGCGAGAGGAGAGAGAAGAAGGGATATGAATTGTGCTTCAAAATCTTTCACAACACCAATTTAAAATTGGCACAGATGTAATACGTCATGACTGTGCATCAGATGGACACTTGCAACACGGTGTGAGGGCACTCCTCCCCTAGCTAAGTGGCACGACTGCAGCATTTTGTGGCTTGGCAGGCAGTGACGGAGTGTGCGTGCTCTCAGCGGTGCCCCACAAAACACTGGGAATCTCCTTCAGAGCCCGAGCAGCTCAGCTCACAGTAACTGAAGTCTTATGAAAAAAAAGCAGCCTCACTCGTTCCAACATCCTGCTCATCTGCAACAGGCTTCTTAGACCTGTAATCAATTTAAGCTTGTTAGCTGCAAATGTTTGGAGGTAAGTGTGCCTCATGAGTGGCTAAGCAGTCAGGGCTGATCTGCTTTTTATGCCACAGAATTGGTTTACTCAGTCACAACACACGAGATATTTTGACATCAGTTAAACATTGTGTTCCAAAAGCAAAACCCATTTCAGTTAATTTTCTCTTCTATTTGAGCATCCTACAGACCGCTGAGATTTATGTCTCACGTGGCTGTGTAGCAAAACACTACCTGGATAAGTCAGAGCACAAAGTGCAGAAATTCAGCTCTGAAAGCCCAGGTTTGTCACTGATGCGTAGAAAGCTTAATTAAATACAAGCTCCGACACCTTGCTAAACTGTACCCCACAGCCTCTGTTTATATACTTTTTTGCAGGGAATGGAAAAAACGTCAGTGAACACTGGAACCATACACTAACTACAAAGCTTACAGTAGTAGCACACACATATTAACCTCTACACAATACAAATTAGATATTAGTCTCTGAATCCTCAGGACTTTATGTCTCCTTTCATGTCAACACCCACCCTGTGCCTTCCACAAAGCCCTGGTGGTCTCCAAAATACACTGATAGATTCAAACCAGACTGTGAAGCAGTGGAAGGAAAGGTCTGCAGAGGCAGTAATGCACAAAGATAGAGATGAGTGAGCCTGATGAAGCACCAAGGTGCTTGAAGTAACACTTAAAAGACCTGTTAGGCATTGGGAAAGGAATAGCACGTAGACCTGCAAGACAGATTTCCTGCACAGATGTTAGTGTAAAGGGTGAAACCAACAATACCTGGTGCTCAGCTTCTGCATAGGACATCCCTGCATTAGCTGCCATACGCAGTCATTACTGCCCGAGTTAGCAAGGGAAAGGCTTGGAGAGTTCAGTGCTAGAAATGCCAGCACAGAGGCTGCGTCACAACGGAGACACAACCTGCTTGCTACACGTCAGATCAGGATTAAAAGGAGCAGTGGGATGGTCCTTGAATCTTAACCTCGCCAAGAAAAGTTTCAGCTGTTTTAGCTGAGGAAAACAAATCCCAACAAAATGCATCAGCATCCTTGAAACAAGCAGAGGCATTTACATCAGTCACCTCAGCCGCAAGATTAGATGAACTACCTACTCGGGCTGGACAACAACTGAGCTTCCAGAAGCATTCCAAAGTTTTTTCGGGATCATCTCATCATCCCAGGCAACCTAGAAGGCAGCCCCTTCTGCTCCCCAAATTTTGCTACTGCTTCCCTCCCCAGAAACAGGTGACAAGGTCTTCAGATATATAATAATATTTAAGATATCTTCTGCTTCTTATGAAACGTAACTGAAAAAAATAATCAGTCAAGTCACAAAGGCTTATAAGGAGAAGACAGTTGCCTCAGACAAGGAGAATGTGTGTAGTGTTATTTGTAGGGAAAAATGTCAGGTTTCCTATCTGTTCAACAGCCACAGCTGGATGCTGGGCAGTACCTGGGATTCATGTAAGAGTCACTTGTTTTCATTAATTACCACTACTAGCTAAAGCCCACCAGTCTGGAATCAAAAAGGTTACCTGAATGTCTGCTTACATGTGAGTCGGAGACAGTTTAGAAACGAAATACTTCCAAAATTGACTAGGGTCTGTGTAAAAGTTTCATGAAATTAGGAGTGCCTAACTCTACTTGTGAAGAAACAGGTTTTGGAAATATAGTAACAGTCCATGATAGTATAATGGCATTACTTGAAATTGAAGTTTAGGACCATTATTACACAGTTTTGTTTTGGTTTTTTTAATGATAAAACTTATCCAGAAATATGGATTTGAGTCACAGAAGGTGTTTTAAGTCATATTTGTTAACAAGAACTCTTATAATGATCTATCCATTTATAAAAAAACATAATCAACACTCTAAAGCCAACAAATAGTTGCTCCACAATGAGAAATTTTACTACAAGCAATGTCCGTAAAACAATTTTAAATGGAACATACCAAAACCACCATTTCCCATTTCTAGGTTCTGACGTTAATATAGCATCCAAACATTTTTTTTAAATCAATTCAGGGACCTGTATCACAGCATGAATAATGTTAATAAGTTAAACAAGGAAGTTTCGGTTTATTTTTAGCATTTGGAAACAGAAACAATAGAGCCAGGTGCTCTGACAGAGGAAAGCACTGTAGGACAAAATAAAGCAATCACTTCCTGGTTAAATACAACAAAAAATTGTCTTACCAACACGTATATCCAAACATACTTTCCAGGACCTGTGGTAAAATCCTGGCCAAATCAGTAGAACAATTATAACTCAACGAACTACACAGAAAACAGGATTTCACCCCATTTGTCCATGTTCTTTGAAAGCCCCAGATTTCAAAGAAATCACAAACATTACAGCTCTACAGCAATACACTACACGTCCTGCACACACAGAACACACAAAAGCTTGAAAGAAGTAACAGCAGGTAACAGTTGATGGATCTCACAGTGGGCCTTTTCATCAAGCTCAGTTAGAGAGATGGCTCAGCAATCTGCTTAACCTTGGATATACATTCCATGAACAATATAGATACATTAAAAAAACCCTTAAATACTTGAAAGGCATACCTTCCTTTGCTTGGTTCCTCTCTCTTCACTACTTTTCTCACAACTTCAGCCTGAAAGGCAAAAATCAAGGTTCAGCATCTATGACTTTCAGAAGCATCAGCACAGAATTTGCATAACCCACCTAATTAATAACACTCTGAACCCAAATTTAGGCATGCATCACCTGAAAGATCAAAGGGACAGTTAGTTGTTCTAAAACTGTTCCCCACAGAATATGTATTTCATGAGATGACAAATAAAAGTGCATGGCAGCCTAAGAGATTTTACTAAAAGTCTGCTAGACAGAACATGTGGCACACCACTAACTGTTTTGTTCGTCTCATCTTCAAAGCTGTCACGGTTTTGAGCAGAATTAACTTTTATTATAGTCTGTGATATATTTGGGGGAGAGGGATGTTAAACACGTCTTTTCCCAGACAGCACCTTCTCTCCTGTACCAGCGAGGATGCTAACAGCTGCAGAGCTCAGGGTGAATGCAGTTAGCTTGACAGAAAACAGCAGCACACCTTTTCTAAAGACAAATTACATTCCAAGTTGAGTAAGTATCTACAGAAAACCAAAGGCCAGTTTCTGTTCCCTTAAAACCTGCATTCATTTCTTGTACGATGACTAGGTGTTTCTACTTTCTGTTCTGTAGAATAAACTTGTGGAATAAACATGAAATGAAATCATGTCTTCTGAAAAAAAAAAGACAATGACAAACCATCCAGGCTCTGCAGCTATCACGGTTAGTAGCATAGGTCCAAGCAATCAAAACAAAAAAAAAAAAAAACCAAAACAAAAAAACCCAAAAACCTTTTAAAAACTCAGTGTTGATATCTCAGTCTCTTCTCTGAAGGCATTCCACAAACTAATTTGAAGACTACCACTATTAGAAAGAACATCAGATAAATTCAGTGCACGTAGAATTCACTTTAATCTTTTATTTATGCACATAATTCCAAACCCTTCAGTTTTCCCTTTCTAAAAACATTTATTCCAGAGATAAGTGCCAAAAGTAATTTGAACACGTTATAATGAATTAAAAATTATTTTGTTTTTCCTTCAGACTAGCTTCTGACTGAAAGGCTTCTAGAGAAAATAACTTATGGCAAAGGGAGCTACAAGCTTAACCTTCCTATGGTACCTAGGCATAACATCCAGATTCTGGCAATGTAACCGAGAAAACAGACAAGAGGTAACAGACTTAAAATGCAGTGAAGAACAACAGATGGAAAAAACTCCGTTTTCCCTCTTAGCAGTGTGACCAGGCATTTTTCTCTCCACCTCAGACAGAGATAAAATAAAGCTTAGGAGTGTATCTCCAAAGTACAGACTTATTTTAACATTTGTGCAAAAGCTGTGACAGTCACATTGACAAAGACTGGAATGACACCCGCTGCACCCATGCTCTATGATTCTGTATTCCAGTTGTACATCCACCTTCACCGTTACAGGAGTTTCCCCATATTTTTGTAATTTCAGCAGTATTAAATTCAGACATTATCAGCAAAATTACAGAAACAAAACTATAACATGATTAAGCAAGCACTTACATTACTGCTGTTACTATGCCACTGGCATCAGTTACTGCTATCTGGCTGGTCAACCTCTCTAAATCAGATAAGCACTCTGTATCACCCCAAGTGTGCAGCTGGAAAGAAATATTATTTTGAAAACAGACTGTGAATGCCATTCTTTGTTGGCATTGAACTCTGCTCTGATGAAACATTTATAGTGACAAAGGCACGTTATTCTCTTGCTACACAAGATATAGGGAACAGCTATAAAAAGCAGATTTGAATCACAAAGTGTTGCCACAATGCATCCTTGACAGACATTCCTTAGCATGAGCACTTTAATGAATGATATTTTGTTTATTTTTCAGTGCTAAGGGAGCTTATTTACATTTTCTAGACTTGAGAAAAAGCTCCTAGGTCTGAAGATTTGGTTATTTTCTTCAGCTACAAAGGTAGTCTAATACAAGACATTACTCTTAAATGCATCTGACATCATCGAACACAATTATAATTTACGTTCTTTAAAATGAGCTGAAGTTCACTACATAAACTGAAATACCAAACAAAGTGCCTCAGAAGAAGAGCATATTTTGTCCCATAGAAAGAGAGTCAGCAATGGGCAGAATCATCCCTGCAATGGGGAAGAGGAGAGAGAGAAAAACTCTTGGAACATCTAATCCATGCTCTTGGACCTAGCAGAAGAGAGAAGAGGACCCTATGCACCTGCGCTCACTGGATTTTAGCTATCAGCACTTCACCTGCAGTGGGTGGCCACCCTGCATCAGAGGTCCTGAGGGACGCACGCCAGCCCACCTTACCCTACCCCTGCCATACCGACAGTACCACACCACCACACTCATCTGGCAGAGATGCTGTGTTCAGCAGGAAAGTTAAAACAGTTCTCTGAATCAAATGTGTAATTCAAAAGCACCTTCAGTGTTATTATATTGCATCTAGGCTAGTTAATGGGAAGTCACTCCTAATGAACAAACTATACCCCTTCAGCCACAGACAAAGGCCCAGAACAGGATGGGAAGAGCTGGGAAGGCAGGCTGATGACTGAATCTCTGCAGACATTTCAAAGAGTCACACTCGCAGAAGGGTAAAAAACTGATTTTACACAGACTAGGCTCTGCACGTGCACAGTAACTGCTGATTTACTTGGAAAGGGGCGCTATTAGTCTAGTCAAAAAGAGATCTGTGCACCCAAGTCAGATCTTGCTGTGTACCATTTTATGTCCTAAATCATCCCAGATGCTACTCAACAACTATCACAAGAGTGCCCTACCAGAAATGTCCTATTGACACCATATGTCTTTAAAAACATGAATCCTAAACACCATACAGCTACCCTACAGATTTCATAAATAAGGATGCTTTTCAATAAAGCAGAAGAAATTGCCAATACAATAGAAAACAGACGATGATACAAGCCAATGATCAGTACCCAACCATTCTTTAAAAAAAATAAATTGAAATTCATTGTCATGCTCAGTGGAAATAATAGTGACAGCTTTGTTAGCTTGGTAAGTAGAAGTACACATCTGGATGACTTTTTTTCCTCCCTGTTGAAGTAACAGGCTGTTGCCCTTGTTATCATTAGGCATGTGAAGTTAAACTTTCTCTTGTGCTGAATAAAAGTGAAGGGAAAAAACTAAGATGCCCTGTCCCTCTAGACACATCCTCATTTGAATGGTATTCCAAAGTCATGCCACTGAAAAGGAACTGCAACACTCAAGGAATGAAAGCTCCAAAAATGGAATTCACGTGGATGATCACTGGGAAAACAAAACAAAACACCCCACAGCAAAACAAAACAAAACAAACAAAAAAGCCCTATACACATTTTGGTCTCAATCTCAACAGCTCATGTGGAACTGGTTAGTCAGTCCCTGTTCTCTCAGTTATATATGAACTTGGAAGAACAAACCTAGCTGGTATTCAAAGGAATAAAAGCCAAGCTATATCCCCCTAAAATAAGTGTAGTTTGGAAGATGTGGCAAGAGATGGAGAGTTGATCACTGGACAAATGATTAAAATTATTTTGTTGAGTCAGGACATGAGAGGAGCTGAAAAATGAGAAGGCAGGGGTACACAGAACTAATGAAATAAATCCTCATGTTTGAGTGCACAGTAAACAGTGCTTTACCTCCACGCCATGAGAGGGACCACATCTGGATTTACATTCTCCATTTTGGAAGCCAGAACGCTATTAGCATGTGGCTAATTTCGCATTTCTTGCTTAAAGCTCTTTATCTATCCAATGCAACACGCAATAAGCTCCTTCTTTTCTGGTGTTCAGCTGCTGCAGCTTGCTGTTCCTTCAGCAAATCACCAGAAGTAAAGTGGGAGCTGCTCAATACTGCAAGTAATTTAATTTCTAAGAGAGAAGATGGAAGCAGCTGTGGGTGCACAGACCAATGCTGACATAGCAACCAAGTCTGGAATCAAGAGGATTAAAGCAGATGAACTGCTAAAGATGAATCAAACTAGATCAGAAAAAGACTCTAATAATTGCATTATCAATCCTTTTCTAACTGGTACTAAACAGTTGCTTTCCTCCTTTCTTCCTTTTTCTCTTCATCCTTCATTAAGAAATACTTTCATCAGTGGAAAGAGATTCCATACACGTTCGTAAAATAAAGAGACAAAATAAAGACAAACAGCAACACATACTTTGACACCTATGCCACATCCCAGAATACAGACTACAGACAGCTGATCCAGTTCCCACCTGTTGCACAGTTTTCACTCTCATCTACAATGACAGCAAAGAGCGAAGGAAATACTAACATTATCACCATTAGCTGCTCTTCATGGAAAGGTGGTTCTATTCTACAGAAATAATGTATTATTGAAGAAATCTTACCTCAGCAGACTCTCCTTTGGGTGACAATGTACAGGTCAATGTATGCTCACCCATATTGTACGGATATTGCTTCAGGAAGCTGTACATTGACCTGGCTGACTTGGCACTATCCAGCTGCAGAATTGCCTAAAAGGAGAAAAGCGCAAGCTTCAAATGACTGTTACTTCATCTTATTTCTGTATTGCAGAACAAGTTTAGTATAGTCAGCTGGTATAGCATGTGATATCTAATATTCCTGAAGGGTTTCAACATCTTCATTTTAAATTACCTATAGGCATCATTTTTTGATTAAATCCTATGTTTCAGATATAGAGAACAGTGGATTCTCTTGTTTCTGAGAGGCTGAAGAAAGAAATCTCTCCTGTTTCGAATTATCTTTAGAACTAAATAATTAACAGCATCACGAAACAGTGGAGCTTGGAGCTTCACTACCCACATGTGTTTTAACATTCCGGCTTCTGGACACATTCAGCTTTGATTCTGCTGTAACTCATGAGCATCTTCCCATGAGGACGAGGGGAAGTGCATGCCCACAAAAAACACTGCAAGATTACATTTATAAAGGAAACAGTAAAATGAACTATACACAAAAGTTCATCTGCTATACTAGAAATCCCTCACTTCTTTACATTTTAGCTATCAAAATTAAGACAAGTTTTATAAGTCACTTTTAAAATTTTCCAGCTATTCAAATTGTGTTCTAAAGCTGATATTAACTATATTACTCCTCTCTCTCTTTTTTTTTTTCCCTCCATATTTTATTTAAAGCAAGCCTTAAATAAGCGACCCCCCTTTTGTCTTTTTCCTTAAAAAAACACCTCTGCCCTTCTGGGATCTTTACTACAACTCTGGCTATTGAAAACAGAAAGTATTTGATGGAACAGCTTTCCATCACAAAGTGCTGATTCAATGGAATTAAAGCATTTGATGTTCAATTCAACAAAATTAGTTGAAGGTCTAGAAATTGGCCCTAGATGTGTTACTGACTACAGAGTTCTCTTTATTGCATTTGAAAATTTTAAAAAAGGAGTTTTAGTTTCAAAAAAGAAAAATGCTCTGTTCTTTTTAAAAGCATCTTCACCTGTTCTATGGTTTATTAGCAGATGGAAACTTAAAATAGCTCAAAATAATGTGAACACAATTGCTTTTTAATTGTTAAAATATATATACACATACACTAAATTAAATCTAGTTCATAAAGTAAAAATCCAATGTTAAGTGCAGCAATAGCAACATTAAAAATTAAAATAACAAAATTTTTAAAAAAAAAAAGAAAATCAAGTCACTAAATTTTGAAGTGTCCAAAACAAAAAGCAATTACAGCAATTCTGACATTTTCACTTCTCATATCAAATGGATTGTTTTGCCTCAAGCTTCCTACAAAATGGGAACTCCTTTCCCCCTCCCACTAACAACTCTAATGTCAAAGGTTAATAACTTTAGCAGCCATTTAGGAAGCTTTACTTTCAGAGCTTACTAAACTGTTCTTATATCATTCAGGCTAGATAAAAGCCTAAGGCTTGTTTTGGTTGGTTAGGTTTTTTTACTTCCCCACTGCCCTTAACAAATAAGACAAACTATTTTCTTGTTCAGGGTGAGTGGGAAAGAGTCAGAAACTTTGGTGTCTCATTAACAGAACATTCTTGGTACTGGGAGATGAAAAAAAAATTTTTTTTTTAAGTTTTTTTTCCCAACAAGGTACTTTGCACCATAGGAAAAAAAATATACTTACCTTGTTTTTATTCTTCAGTACAACATAATGATCTACTTTTCCAAATCGAAGTCCCACACAAACTGCTTCAAGTTCTCTGTATCCATCATCTGGCAAGTTCCCAAGATGCACAAACTGATTATGAATAGTTTCAGTATTTACCTAAAGAAAATTGATGACAAAACTTGCTTTATTAGCAACTACTGAACTAGGTTAGAAAAGCCCTGCAGAAAGCTGCTGTATCTCCCAGATCTTGCCGAAAAAGAGCATTCACATACATCCAATGTTCACATTTTCAGATTCACATCAGATTTTCCATTTTTTATGCAGTATAGCAAAAGAACCAGCTATACTTCCCAGTAAAGAATAACAAACTTAAAAGGATCAAGTTGAGTGTTTTATTTCAAATCATCTTTTATTTTTTTTAACTAGTAAAAGTCTCTTTAAGGAGCACTGCAAAATAAAGCTGAAGTTTAAATAAATTTGGTATTTTGAAAAGCAGACACTATCTAGTCAGTTTATAAATTGGTCAAGGCATAGAAACCTATCTAGAAGACTCCAATCCTGGTTTTTAAGTTGTAGGTTCATTTACTTCATCAGTTTGTAATAGCATAAAGATCCTCAGTCAAATATCATTTCTTGTGTTTTGCCATTTTCAAACACAGTTATCACCACCAGCATAGGGACACATTATCAAGGAGACCAGTAAGACTCTTCTGACCAGGAAAGATTCTGGTGCAGAACGTACGAGTGTGCTGACAGCAAGCAGAAAGCCATCCTCAGCTATGTAGTGCCAGCAGCACCATAGACTGGCATGGTGAAGCCCGGCACCAAATATTTTGTGGAGGATCAAAGGGAAGGGCCCTGGGACACAAAGTCCAAAGGTACCAGGAGACTTCTGGAATCTTAAACAAGTCTTATTTTTAAATACTTGAAAGTTGTGCGTCTTTTAGAAACACAACACTCACTTGCAACAAGCAAGAGATTTCCCACCCCCTCCAGTTCTGGTATGTTTTTCTTTCATTATTCATCACTTTACCAGGAGCAGAAAGAAATATTTCACCACAAGCAGATCAGAGGCACAAGTGGGATACAGCAGCAGGGGCGCTGGCAGTTAAGTACTCAGATGTTTCTGTTAGTGCCAAACAACGATCATAAGGAGAAAGCAGATATTCCCCAGATATATTTGCAACTGAAAATTCAAGCCTTTTGGGGTTTCTTGGAAAGTGATTTATTGTTGGCAGGGCTCTTTGCAATACACTTTTTAACCAAATACAATTAGCTTCTGACACTGCTGCTCTTAAAGTCACTCTTGTGAAGTTCTTGTGCCAACTGTTTAAGTCCAGAGACACACGTTCAGACCCAATGACTGACCATCTATCAAGAATATCTTGAAAATGTTTTTCACAGAAGACATAAAAGCTGTAACTTCATTAACCTCTACCTACCTATACCGTATAAAAATGCTTTGTACTCCAATTGCCAGCTTGCACTGTGTGCAGTGAAGGAACAGGAGGGATAATAAGGGAGACACTACAGTGAACAAAGCACAGAGGTAGTTCTGATAGTCAAACCAAAATATCTGTCCATAAAACACAGTGGGAAAACAGGTGGCATTATATACAGGCAAACACTGCACATTCTCCAAGCTATAGTGGTCAGCAGCTCATTGTTAGAACATTGAAAAAAAAAATGCAACAGAAGGAGAGGGTCTCAAAGGACTCCTATTAAATGTTTAATTCTTTGCACTTCATGCATCATGGAGCTAAACTAAGTGAACATTTACTCATTCTATTCCCTGCTCATTCACCCATGAAAACATATATAAACACTAAATTCAAGAGAAAGCATAGATAACAATTCAATTAGCTAATATTTCAGTATGAAGGATACTGATTCTAATTTAAAGTAACATATTTTGATAGCATGTGGAGGAAAAGTTAGACTGCTAGCAACTTACCTCAGGGTCAGAATCTTTAATTATAGCAGTAAATATTGCTTCCTTTAAAACAAAAAAAAAAAAAGTAAGATTTGAACTGTAAAATATAGCTTCACTAGCAGCAGCTAACTGGCAATCACTGACTCACAACAACTTTTTAGTTTCCCTTTTATTAATAAAATCAACAGCATCAGCACTTCTGACATCTGTGTAATTCTCCTATCAGAAGTCCAGGACACGCAAAGACATTTAACAGAATCAGTCTTCAATAGGACCCACCATAAGAATGCTTAAAACAGGCAGCATAAATCAGCCAGCTTAAATACAAAATCCTGCTCTGCCTTGAAATGTTACCACGTATCCTAGAATTTCAATATATTTTATTACTTACTTCATCTTTTATAGTCTTATGCTGAGGCACCATGTTGATGCAGAGCTGATTTCCATCCAGTGACATTGGAAAGCAGGTGTAAAATTTAACCATGGAATCTGCAGATTTTCTATTTATTTCAAGATATGCCTTTTAAAATAAAGAAAACAAAAATTTAAAAAAAAAAAAATTTATCAAAAGCATCTCACATCAATGCTTGCCGCACTACATTATCACATTTGTTAAAAAACACATTTGCTGCCTCTCTAGGTAGAAACACTACTAAATACCAAGTAGAATACCTTTTTATGAGATGATAAAATTAGCACATCCCTCAGACCTCCAAATGGCTTTGCTAGGTTGGAAACTTCCTCAACAGAAAATCCTCTCTCAGGCAAGTTTGAAATAAGAACCACACATATATCATCAAGTTCCTGTAATCAAATGAAAGTAAATATCACTGCTATTTCTTCAGCTCTAAATCAAAACTGCTGTATTACTGAAGAGAGCATTTATTTTTACTATGTAAAACCACCATTAAACTGAATAAAGCACTTGCTTAAAAGCATGTTACAATACTTGCAACTACCTCAACACCAAAGATCATTTAAACTTTTTTAGGATTTAGTAGCAAAGCATATTATTTTTTTTTAACCTTCTTCTCTAATTATGTCATATAATCACCTTAATTACTGCTTAATTGTGGATGTATCTACACCTAAGCTAATTCTGCACACACCTTAGGCTCTCTCATGTTAACTCATCAGAAATTCAAACCAAACCAAAACCCCGTATAATTATGCCACTACTTTATATCCATGACATGCCCACACATCAAATGCTGCAGGACTCTATGTGCAAATACTCCATCTAAAGAGAAGAAACCCACAGTAGGGCAACAGAGATTATCAGAGTGTAAAGGAGCTTTGGTGTAACTAACAAACTCTGAGGAAAAAATAAAAAGCCAAAGAGTGAAATGGCAGATGTCTATCAAATCACAAACAGCAAGGAGAAAATAAACTATTCATTATTTCTCACAAGAAATTAACAGGCAGGTGATTTAAATTGGAGGTTTTCAGACAGCACACCAACACTTAGAATAGGACCAAGTGCGTACTTAGAACTTCCATGGATTCAATCACCTTTAGACTGACCTTGCTAGCTGGTTCTGTTGATTCTTCACTCTTCGTAGTCGTTACCGTAGCTTCTAAAAAAAGGGGGTGGGGGAGTAGTTTAGTAATTCAGCAGATTTCTTTAAATACTCCAGAGCTTTAAGAACTTCTTGCATTACATTTTATCACCACTGCCACTGAGAAAAATGAAATATTCCTTCATTTAACTTACAGCGACAAATGACATTGGTGAGACACATACAGTGTTATGTAAATGCTTCCAGAAAAGAACAGTTTTAAGTAGGGATAAAAAATTAATTAAAATCCCTTGAGTAGCATGCACACGCTTTGCTGACACTGAGACCTTATCAGTTGAATTATCACAACCACAAGACTTTCTTGTGGGCACAAGGGGACTATGCAGGTGCCCAGCATGTACCCACACAATCTTTTTCCTTCTTTCTCCTGGGACAAGTCCACAGTTGTATGTGAGAGGCTCAGAAAAATCCAGACAGCAGGAAATAAGAAAACAGCAATCATACAGGATAGGCAAGCACAGGTAAAGAAGAATCACTTCTACTGTAAAATGTTTGTATCTACTACCTCTAACAGGTTCAGCGACTACAACCTTGTCCTATCTCCACTAACACATGTATATAACTGAGAATTAATATACACTTAGGCTATGTTTAAAACAAAGTCTGTTACTAATCAGTTATAAAATATGGGGAAAATAGCATCTATTGAACCAGCTCTAACAGGCAATGTGAAGCAATGGGATTAAAAGAATTAGTGGTGGATCTGCAAACAGAACATATAGAAAGCCCAAATCCTTTGCTTTAACGAGCTGTAAATAAAAGTCCCCATGTCACACTGAAAAGGTCTAGGTAAAAATATTATGTCCACTGAAGGATGTAAATCTTGGGGGTTTTTAGCCACTTCCGTCATCACAATGAACTGTTGTTTTATGTTTCAGTCAGTGAACGTATTCTAATAGATTTTCTTTTCTGATATTGTGTCATTTTAATTTCCTGGTCTCAAAAGCATTCTCATTTAGACCACAACAGCAGAGAAGTTTAGGACAGAAATGAGAAAAACCCTGTCAGTTTCCAATTTACCTTGATCAATTAAAGCTTCATTAAGCCGATCCAAATGCAATGCCGCCACCTGAGGCATCTGTGCAAGTCTCTCTAAAAAATAAATAAATTCAAGACAACATCACAATGTTAAACTTCACATAACTTACAACTAGCAAAGTAAATTAAAAATGGCATTATCATATCAGAATTACCTAATACAAGTGCAGGATTACTCAATCCTTTGCACTGAGTCTCTACCATCTTCACAGGCTCTGTAACTGTGTCCCCTTCTGTAATGTTCTTTGCATCTGACAGCTCCATTTCCCCAACTTCCATTTCGGCTTCTGTTGAGAGCTGAAGGTCTTCATCTGTAGATTTTGCTGGTAGGTAAGAGCAGAAAAAAGTATTCTTTGTTTCAATATATTAAACTAACTGATTTGCAAAAGAAGAATGAACGGCAGTATACATTTTTCTGCCAAATATTGAGAGGCCTCCTATCACGTAAATTCCTGCTCTTCGTTACAAATGGGCAGAAAATGTACATACAGCAAAAGCTGTGCAAAACACGTGTATGCCTGTGGTTATGTGAAAGGGTCTGCTTCCCCAAACTCATCTTCTTTCCCTGATTCTTTGCTATTCTAGATCTACAAACAGCACCGATAATCACTGCATTAGCCAAGCCACGAGGCACAAGAACGGTGCTCGCCTATCTAACAATCTACTACACTGGCAAGCCCAGTAAAAGGTGTGAAAAGCTTGGACTCACTAACTTAAATATCTGTTCTGGACAGGGGGCAGTGGGACTAGGAGGACAGAAAAGCAACTGCCTGTGTTTTCCAAGTAAAGTGTAAAAGTTCTCATTTGTCTTACCCACAGTATTTGAAGTTTTCTTGATTTTACTATCTCCCGTCATTGTTGATTTCTTAGTCCTTTCTTTTTTACCTACATAAAATATCCAAAACCAAGTGTAAGTCGAAATGCTTATTGCCCAAGTTAATTACAAAGAATATAAAAATACATACAAAACCAGTTTAATCTGCAGTAATTCAACTGATATGACAAAAAAAAACCCAAAACCTAAACCATAAGTTAATGCCAACAAACTACTGCATGAAAGCCATGAAGTAGAGTATCTTTTGTGAACTTGTTTAGGATTCTGGTGAAAAAACCTTGCTCCTGCAAAAACGTTTGTGTTCTTTTTCTCTTAACTGACTGTAAACAATTCATGGTTTCCATCTGTGAGACAGCTCTGAAATGCACTGTTACATGAATCTTAATTCCATTCTGGAAACCGGATTCAGAAGTGACCACGCTGACAAATGAATACATCTTTAAAAAGCACAATTTCCCATCAAAGTAATGTCTGGTCCCTAACTTTGCTCAGAAAAATTGCTCATGAAAGCCAATAAAACAAGCAACAAAAAATGATATGGCTGTTACTTCCAATGTCTTAATAACACATTTTTTGTGACGTTGTGTTGGCTTTTGTGTCCTGTTTTCACTGAAGTACTAAAAAAAAAAATTCTTCTCTAACAGCATGACAGACAAGTTTTTCTGCCAAGCAGTAATAATAACTGAAATAATTCCTGTCAGGATCAATAGAAGACCAGGGAAGAAATTTAAAAGCATTTGGAATATACTCAGAACATAAGACACTGGGAAATGCTAGCACTAACTGTGAAAGAGAATATTAGATACGTTATACATTAGGCTTAAAGTCAACTTGAAGAATTACACTTATTTTATGGAGCCCGAAGTGCCACACTTGTCTTCAACAGGTGGGGCAAACATTTAAAATTACAGAGTACAAGCACAGGTCAAGGTGGGGTCTTTTTATTGCTACTTGAGGGTTGATTTTTGTGGGTTTTTTTAAAGAAAGAAAGATAGGGTCGCATGAAAAGGAAGACATTTGAAAGTATAAACTAGACATTTTCTTGTAGCTCTCTGAACTTGCTTTCAGTTACTATTAAGAAAAGCACTCAGATAAAAACAAAGAAATGGGAACAAAGAAGGAAGGCAATAGCAGAGGTATCATCAGATAAAAGGTAACCAAAACTTCACCTGTAATAGATTTAGTTCTCTTGGTGGTGGTGTTCTGGTCTTTCCTATTGGGAGCAGGTGGGGAAAAAAAAAAATAAAGAAAAATCAGGTTCAAAGACAATTGATGAATATCAAAACAGCTAAAAAAGCTCAAAAACAATAAAACACAAGAAACCAAACAGATATGAACCCATTTGGTTTGCAGTGCTTATCACTGAAACTAATGTATGGGATGGCAACACTTACTTTGTACTTGATGCAACTTTTTTAATATTCTGAGCCCTTTTTTTGATACTCATTTTGGCCTGAAATGGACAGAAGGAAGAACTTTTACTGCATAATTTAAACTTCATATACAAATGTGTGTGTATATATATATACAAATAGTATTAATTAAGTATAAATATATTAATATAGTGGTTATCTTTCACTATTTGTTAAACTGATGCTATTCACAAATATCAAAGTTAACAAGAAATATGGAAAACTGGAATTAGGAAGTGCATTTTCGTATTTTAGACTGCTGTTTAAGAAAAGGAAATTAAAAAACATATTAAAACTACTAAATCTGTTTTTTTGGAGTACATCAGGTTTTGGAGCAAAACACCAAGCTACACACAAAGTATCACATTGTTCACCACCAGGCTGCTCACCTGGCCAGGAGATGCTTTTGGCTTCTCTGCTACACTTATTTTTACCCGTTTCCCATTTACCAGCACTGGCACAGTTTCACCGTATTTCACAGCTGCTATCACAGCTTCTTTGTAGTTCATTTCCAAGAAGGCCTAAAATAAATGGCACTTTCAGTCTTTATGTATATTACAGACACAAGATACAATTCACTGCAATTTTTTCCTTAGAAAATCTGCTTACGACAGAACTGCATGTACTTCTCTAAGTTCATGTGGAGTTTGATGAAAAAGTCCAGATTTCAGTATTATACAAAAGACATCCTACTTCCTTTAACATTTACAACTTAGGCAGCAAGCAAGAATTTATAAAGTTAACGTTTCCATCTATTCCGAGATCACGTATGTGATCCTTATTGACAAACTGTTCAGGAAGTCTTAATCTATGCTCAGCTGAGGATCCAAACACTACACTTGTTCATCGCTTGACAATTTTTTTTGCATTCTGACACAAAAACATTCCAGAGGAAAACCTACCTCATTTCTAGAGCGAAGTACAATGAGATCACTAACTTTGCCAAATGGCTGAACAATTTTTTTAATATCTTGATCTGAAAAGCCATCATCTGGTAAATCAGATATTTGAAGGACTGTCCCACAACTCAGCAATTCCTCTCTCAACAGCTGCAAATTGAAAACAAAACAAAAATAAACACTTTCCAAGTCAAGCCCAGCAAAAGGAAGAAAAAAAGGATCTGCAATAAAAATTACTCCAAAGTAGACAGACTGCTTTGTTCACTTACGGACAGAGCCACAATTTTGTTGTTCTACTGCTCTGTCTCAATCTTCAGTTATTAGAAGACATGGCATAGGATTACCAAGTAACACAATACAATCTTTCTGGTTTTATCAGTTACTATAGATCTACATAATTCTAGTTGTCTGGGCTGTATGGGTAAGAAGCTGCACAATTCCACTACTTTCCTTTCAATACTATCTATTAGCTTTCAACAGCACTAGGCAATGTTGTCTTTGCTTATCATTTAGAGGCTAGAAACTACCAAGGACTACCAAGGACGACTGCACCTACCATAACTAAAATACAGTCTGGTTTCTAGGTGGTGTTTCTAAGAGATCCAAACGGTCAGTATGATGGACTAAGACAACGCTGGCTTTAAGATCCTTCTTAACAGTAGTAAAGTTCTCTGCCTCATCTTTTTTGCTTGACAGGGCAAAATGAACACCTTCTGCCTCCTACCCTTTACTTTTATTTACACAGTAAGGTCCTCCAAACAAAGCTCATCACTCACACTTCATACAAATAGTGCTCAGTAGAACAAGGACCCAAATTTAACTGACATTTCTTTCTGCTGTTGGAAAGCACTAGAGAGGTTTTCCTTCACATCTGTTAAAAAAACCTTTGCTGTATAAATTACCACACTTACTTGCAGCCAGCAAATCTTTGCATTAAGATGGCAGTATCTGTTGCACAGAATCAGCAAACAAATGGTTAATCTTTCCACAAGTGATCCCCCTGAAATGAGATACTAACCAAATTCTTAAAATCACAGAGAAAAACATTAAGAAACTCACTCTATTATAAGAAGTAGGACGAGGTCCACTGGTTCCTGTGGATAAGTCTTCCTCATTCTCTTCCATTTCTTTGCTTTGGGGTAAATCATCAGTTTCAGGAGATGAAGAACTTGACCCAGGCAAAGAAGGCACATCTTTCTTTGAAGCCTTTGAAGAAACACTTGTTTTCAGTGGCTTCTTTGTATTTCCTGGCATCTTCCTTAAAAGTCCATGAGAGGGTGGTGATTTTCCTGATCCCGAAGATCCCTGCCCAGCTGCTTGAAGTGACTTATGTTTATTGAACTCTGCTACAAAGCCAGGTCCCAAACTTTTCACTACTGCCTCCAGAGCTGCCTTTCTGTCTGTGAGCGGAAGGGAAAACAAACTGTGTTTTGTTTGTTTGTTTTTAAAAGAAAACTTAGATATATAGCTGTTTAGTTTTCTACAGTTTCACTTTCACCACCCACTCCTGATTCAATCTTGAAACTCACTGAAGTTAGAGAACCTTAATTGCACTCCAGCAGAGATGGCTTATAAATAATAATAAACCTCTGTACTATTTTCACTGTGCTGTTGTGTAACTTGACATTTTTAGTTAGACTAACATTGTGACACTGGCAATGATATCTACAAAAATCCTCATGGCTGGAGCAAAAGAATGACTCTACTTTTGTATGTCAGGGAATGTAAGAAAAGAAAAGCAGCTTTCAAGGCTTTGATCGTCCTCTCGCATACAGATACACAGCACTACTTACTACCTTGATGCCTTCTGCTAAATTTTGTACCCTTCTCTGTCTTGCTCTTTGTCCTACAGACTGATGTTTTGTTTTAAATTATTCTTAACAACCTGACACAACATTAATTTCCTGTATGCTTTCCTTCTGTGGAAAATTTATATTTTGGTTATTAATTGCCTCTTCCCCTCATTCTTCTACATTAAAATGGCTTGCATTTTACCCTTAAGAAGATCTCTTTGAAACTGCCTGTCCCTTCACAACATTTCACCTAGACTTCTTTCCCACAAGAGCTCAGTACCTCTGAATTATCTGGAAACATAAAAACAACATAGGCACAGTATACAGATAAAAGAAAAAAAAAAAATCAACCTTTTAAAATTCCTCTATTTTTTTCTGTTCAGAATTATAATAGAAACAAAAACTCCAAACAAACTGGTATTTCAGCCAGAGACTGAGCTCAAAATGAACTACATAGAATGACCGAGTTTACATAAAATTTCCTAGAACTGCAAACTGGAGGAAGTAAGCTGAACGGAGAGTCACAAAATGCTGCAACGAACTTAACTGTTACAAAGGATGTTTCATTGAAAGCCTTTCACATACTATGCTCTTATCTCAACAAAATTATTTCAGAACACTATGCTTTCCTTGTAATTTACACCTCCATTTGATGCGCTTTCTGAGCATTGCATTTTCTTTCTCCTCATCTATACTGCCTTTGCAGAACTACCTTTTTGATGCTGCAGGAAGAACCACCTTCAGTTGTTTTCAATTCTTGACTATCCTTAAAAACTAGCTCAAAAACTGAGCACACTTGGAACAGACACTTGTTCAGCAGTTATTTGATATGATTAACCAATTCCTGACACTAGGTAAGGAAGACTTCAGACCTTTTAAAATGCCCATTTTCTTCAAAGCATACTTCTCATAAAGCAACATCAAAAGGAAAAGTTGTTTCTAAAAACAGAATTTTGCTATGAAAAATGCCTAGGGGACAACTGGACAGATAAACCTCTTGAAATCAACTCAGTTTTCCTGAAATTGAAGGACGTTTCAATTTGGCAGTGTGTATCCACCCTTTACCTTGAGATCGGGTTGACCTCCTTGATGACCAATCATTACTGGAAGATCTCTGAGGTCGTGGACTAGTTCTCAGTGGATTTCTCGATCGCTGCGGTGACCTTGACCTGTGTCTGGGGCTAAGTCGTCGCATCTGCCGCGGGCTTCGACTTCTTGGCCTTGTTGGCCTGAAGCGGCCAGGGCTCCTGGATCTCGATCGTGATCGGCGAAGAGCATAGCTGGAGCCTGTGACCCTCGAACGTCTAGGACTGGGACTGGCAGAGTTGGAACGACGCTTTGGGGTCTGGTTTTCTTTTCTGTCACCAGCATTTCTAAGAGAATAAAGGCATATGAGTTTTGACAAGGTGGAAAAAAATAGTTAGCCCGAGTCTGCTGAAACAGACTTTCTGCAAAAAAGAACCAAAACTGACAAAGTTTAGAGCCTAATTTGTTCACAAACATACTTTACATACTGGTAACACGTTTCTATATGAATTTAGGATAGATAGACAGAACTGAAAAGAAGCAAGTAGGAGAGAATAACCTGCATGGAACAAGACAAAGCTGCAAAGAAAACTCTGAAGTTACAAGCTGCAGTGCTATGAAAAAATAATAGGAAGAGGGAAAGGATACATGTAAGAGTAATGAATTAGGATACTTTCCTTGCTTCTTCCAAATTTAGTTTGGAAGTAAGCAACCTTGAGACATTATGTCTGAAAGATTGGCTGAGACTGAAAGAAAGATTTGAGAGGACTACATAAATATACATCCACTGCTTACTTATGCTACCTAGAGATGTCACATTGATGAAGAGCACAGAAAGAAATAATGGAGAAGAAATCCATGAGAGCAATAGTCCCTCTTAGAGACATGGAAAGTAGTCAGGCATAGGAAAACCCTGACAGGACAGATCACAGGAGTAAAAGGGAAAACCTGGAAAATGCATAGAGTATATGCTTGAATGTCTTAACAAACCAGTGCAATTTATAAAAAGCAGAGACTGTGAAGTGATTTACCAGAGTGATAACAGTACATAGCAAGCTCATCGACCTTGCCCCGAGACTGCACCCAGCAGCTCTGCACATCTGTGATCACCAAGAGCCTACAGCTGTATTCTAACTCTCCCAGCTGGAGACATGCTGTCATCAGGAAGGATTTAAGAAAGCACCACCCTAAAAAACAGCTCTTGCCCCACCTGCAAGCACAGAAGATCTCTCATCCACAAAAAGTGCTATTAAACACTTCTCCAATTTATATAAGGTCCTCCAGCTAAGACCAGTTTCCTTTGCCTCAGTTGTATATAACATCAGCAACACTGGACAGCAGTTTTAGTTTGAGGTTTTAAAATACAATTATTCTCCTCACAGAAGTTTATTTGCTTTATTTTTCTCTTTAAGGTTTTATTTCTCCTTGTTTATAACATGGAGAGACCTCAGACGCACTCTGCAAATTAACCTGACCTACATATTCAGCTTTGTAACACTTCCCCCACCACCCAAAAAAAAAAAACCTGAATAGTTAGCTTCCCAGGAAGTATGTCTAACTAATTAATGCAAAGTCACAGGAAAATCCAGAAAAAAATTGAAGTCCTATTATTCCTATTTGTATGCAAGTCGAAATACTTACAAATATTGAATCAGTAAAATAATCCAATCTTGCTGAGATTCAAGTAGAATTAGTCCACAGGGTGTGTTTTTACAAAAAATTAAGAGTAAACAGCATAATTTTAAAGGACAGAAGAGACATGAGTTCATGAATTCCAGTGTTTTTTCAACTTGTGATCCCGTAGCTCCCCAAGGGATCTATGGACTGAAGAGTCTGTGAAATAAGAGCTAACACTAGCACGCCTGTTGTCAAACAGGTTCAAGTTGCAAACAAGAGTGGCTTAATTGGAAAAAAGATTAAGTCTAAAAGTCAGAAATCACTTGCGCAGTTTAATCAGTGACCTAACACTGGTCAGTGTCGCTCGGTTAATACTGTATCACATCCAATAACTTACGACTAACTGAAGCACAGTTAGAACAAAGGTTCAAGACGAGGCTGCTGACAGTATCAGTCTTCAGACAGTTCTACAGAGTTTACTCTCCCCCTTGTGAAAGAATTTTAGATACTATGCCACTTATATTATTAAACAAACTTAGGACAAAACCCACAAAAGCACCCCACACAATTTTATAATGAAAATATGACACCACTAACACAGCTTGCCAGTGAGCAAAACAAGAAAATTAATTGCATTAATAACCACGTTTATAATAGCAATAAATTAAAAACAACCTGTAATCAAAAAGCAGTTACCTCTTTGAGGAATGAGACTCAGGGTTCCAATCGGGGTATCTGTTAAATGTTAAAAATACAACCGTCAGTGAAAAAGCTAAATTTGCCATCTGAGCACAATTTTTGCTTACGTGCAGTAGCTTTTACAGATAAACGTTCCTGTTCAGGACTCCAGAAGCACCAAGTGTCAGTTCATCTTTTACCCTAATGGTCTAAAGCCAATTTAGAATAGCACTCAGATACCAACAATCCTCATTAAGGAAATGTGACACACTTTCACACAACAGGCATGCACAGAAAACACTTTTTACACTAAGTGAACTTTTTAAACAGATTCCTTACTGTTGACGTAACTGGCGGCAGCTTTCAATGTGAGAAGGAGTGTTCTGATGCAGAATCCAGTCCTAATTGGAGAAAAGACATCCAGAGAAGTTTGATTAGCAAGTAAAACATTAGCATTTGGCCACAATTTCTGGTTACATGTTGTCATATTTTACCTTCCCATCAAATTTTGCCTAACAAATGATCTTGCGTCAAGGTCAAATTTCTCACTTAAAATTATTACTCTTTATGCAAAAGACTAAAATACTTTTTGATTATCAAACGCTGTTAAAGAACACAGAGAAATCTAAGTGGAAGTTGAACAAAATGCATTGTAAAAAATGAATCTGTTACTTCCAGCAACACACTGGGTTGTTGTCACCACGCTTCTAATGCAAAATGTTGATCCAATAGCTGGCTATATTAAAAGAAAGAAAACTATTAGCAGTCTTCACAGATTGTCAGACTGATGAACACATACACAGCAAATTAAGCTAAATAAATCGGAGAACCCGACACAACATGGTATCTTTAAGTCAAATATCGTTTCTACAGAGGCATGACTTTTGATGCCTTAAGCTCAAGTATGTTCACTCCTAATAATGTTACACCTAAAGGTCAGTCAAAAAGTCTGATGACATTTTTCACACACAAACATTGATTATTTTTTTTTATATTTAAAAAAAAAAACCTTAACTAAAGTTTTACCTAGGAATAACTGATGGGTTAAGCATGAGACAAATCCAGAAGTACAATGCAAGCTCTCAATCTTGAAAATTACTTAAGCACAGGTTTAACTGTAAACACAGAATCAGTCCCAAGCAGGGGAAACTATGCCTGAAGACTTTATTCTAGTATTATTATTATGAAAGTAAACTGACCTCCTAGTGAAAACAACTGCTGTAGTCAGTTTGCTATTGAGGAGAAATATTACATGGGCTGTAGCTATAAGGTATCACATGTCATCAACGATCATTATTAAGCATCCTTAAAAAAACAACTTCTAGTTGGTTTAGTATTTTAAAATAGATAATAATGGCTGAATAATGCAACTCACAGGCAAGGGTTCATAAAATAATTTGCAGTTGTGAAATTACATATCACTTTTCCTAAGCGCATGCTGGTTTATAACACAAAAGATTATAAAATGCATAGTTGGCAGTATCAAACCTTCTTGTTTATTGACAAAAATGCTGAACACGCTGGTTAAAAGAAAAGTTCGTGATGGTTTACTCAAAGCCTATGAGGTGGAAAAATTAATGTGACCAGGGCACAGTTAGTTTTGTGCATTCTGGCAGCCCAGAGAACGTGGTGAAAACAGCTGTTCCTTGCACTTACACTATCAACACTAAAATGTGCTACAAGACAGCTACCCAAACTATTTATACTCCACATAAAAAAACATGGGTTTTAAATAAAATAAAATACATTTTAAGCACAAGACTTATTATAATTTCCTGAAGAAACAGATATACTGCTTAACCAATCTCAGAGAGGCACTGACAGATTTTACTAGCTGTGTTCATAAAAACATTCTAACTGTTCAACTAAAGTCAGAAAAATATTACTCAGAAGACCCTCTGCATTAGTCTCACTAAATGAACCAGAGCATATTAAGAGTGGAAGAGCAGACTGATAAAACAAGTTGCAGCTGTAGAACTGCATGCACAGTGAATACACAGCATGCACACAAGAGCAAGCAATTCACGGTTATACACTTTTTTTCCTAATAACACGCCATTACTATGCAATCCCATTCTTAAGAATGCAATTTTTCTGGAGTCTTAAAGTTAGACAGGAAAAATAAAAACTATTCTTCAAGGGCTAAAACAAATTAGCTTGTGAAAAATGAAAGGAAATTGGGCTTCAAGTATCCCACTTCGTGGTCCCAAACGAAGAAAGTGCACACAGTGTCTGCAAGGGCCGAGGGAGGCCATTTTGCTTCCAAGTGACTTTAGCTACCCGTCCAACAAGCATTAACGAGACTGGCAGGCCTACAAAGAGATATTCTCCTCCCTAACAAACACAACGTTCTTCTCTTCTTCAAGTCTTCATTATGCCAATGCCCTCTTGCATTTCATAGAATTACAGGACTCTCAATTTATGTATATTCCTCCTCTTTGATTAATTCCTTGCCCTTCTCCGTCTTCAGAAACATTCCACTCCCTCTGGCAAGTCTGACCCCAGAGGCAGATCCTTCCCCGCAAAGGACAGGATCCCTTCCCAGCACAAGCACTCCATCACATCCTGCTAAGAGTAAGAACTTGCAGCCAGATTCTTAGAGCAGCAGCACTGCTGCTGCACAACCCGACATCCAATTTATCGAATTCTGTGCCACTGGTAAATCTCCTCTTACTTGTGGATCATCACCAAAAAGGTCCTGAAGCAGAAGCTGGCAGAGCGTAGTGTCTCCAGTCCCCAAACTCACGTCTTCTGCCAACAGTAAGATAGTAATACACAGGGATAGTACCTGCACTTGCTTGTGCTAGTTTCACAGCAAGGTATTCTGTAGAAAAACTAGGAATAAAATGGAGTACACCCCATTTTGTCCCCTTACTTCAGCAAAGGAATCGTAAGTGCAATGAGTCTCCATGACTTCCAACAATTTAAAGCCCAAGAAGAAGAAATCACCCTCACTTTAAATCTATTTAAGCTAGCAAACAAAAACTGTAATACACGGTAAATACGATCCCTCATGCTGGCAATATTGCAAATCTACTTTGTTCCAAAAGTGACATGTGTTTGAAGACAGAGAAATCACACTTTATTATTCCAATACATGCACTGTTTCAAGTTGAAATGAAGCTGCTCTGTGAAGCATTCATAAAATGTTTCAATATGTTGGGGGTTTTGTAAATGTATTTGAAAGACGACAACACTGAGGGAGGATTCCATCTAACCAAGGGCAAAAAAGGGCACTCCTCCATGAAAAAATGTTGCAGGACACAAACGTGCAAATTTTTGCGAACACCTTCTAGATCAGCAAGTCACCTTAGCGTCAATTAATTTTCCAAATTAATGTTTTAAAGCTCAAAAAGCCCACCTTTCTTGAGTATACCTTTTCTTATAACACAGTATTGTGTACAGCCATCTCCAACAACACCACAAAAACCTTCCTAACACAAGATAAAAACAAGGAAAAATCTTACACATTTCTGATGCCACTCCAGTAACAACTAGCTTTCAAGTCCATGGTAATCCTAATTTAGCACAAACCCACAGTATTTTAGAAAGCTAAATAGTCTGTTAGAGAGCTGATACCTCACTGAAGGACCACAGATAGCCAAGTATGAAGTTGCACCGTTGATTCAAAAGGCAGGACTTCTCCCAGTTCACCTCTGAACAAGTATCTCAGCAAGACCCAACTGAGGTGGCTGAAGGCATCGTCAAATAATTGAGGATCCCACCACCTATTGCTAAAGATCCAGTGAACAGTTTTGGTAGGAAAAGAAATGCTGAACAGTCTTTCCAAAGTCTATTGCATGAAACAGCTGAAGTATTCTTCACATTCAGCCCTGGACTCTAGGCAGCTTATCATGCAGCTGCTGACCTGCCATGTATCACTGCACATGAGGATTATCCATATGCCTTAGAGAAAAGTTTCAAAGCTTAAAAAAAAATATTTTTTTCATGGACAGATCTACAATAGCTATGCCATGCAGATGGAAGATATTTTAACTCTTGACTTCTGAACAGTGTATTAGCAAAAACACAACCTTCAAATATATATAAATAGTTGTGTAGAAGAGGTGTTCAGGATTCTTTTCAGATTACAGAACTAGAAAATACATTTACTTGCTTAGCTGTATGACAAAACAGAACTTTTGGTATATTGCAGACATCTCAAGGCCATCTTCAGCTTTGATTTCATCAGACCTCATTAATTAAGCAAGTTAGATACTTAAGAAGAGAGATCTATGGGGAGAACTGATCGGATGCTTAGGGGAACAGCAGAAGCATTTCTCACTCCAAGCCAAAACTCAGCAAAGGTTTCACTGTGTTTATGGGACAGCCAAATTGAAAGAACAAGGGGGATGCAGTTCAGATGATACAAATACAAAGTTTTAGCCACTAACAGCAACTGTAGCTTCAAAGGCAGACTGACTCTCCAGGAGCAGGAGTTGTGTCTCACATCCAGCCATAATCTTGCCATTTTAATAAACTAATGCTAGATAACACACTTGAATTCTCTTCCAATAGGCAATGCAGATTCTGCTTCAACAAAATGAATCCTAGATGAGCTTCTACTTCAGTACAAGACTGGATTAAAAAAATCTCTTAAAAAGACAGCTCCCCGCCATGAATAATCTGAACTTGAAATCCACCATTTTAACATTATTGAAACTTTGTTTTTCAGATATCCAGTATCTTCAAAAGCATTGGATAAAGAGAAGGTTTTCCTCATTCGGTCTCTTTCATCATCTTCATCCATTCTTGTTTCACGTTATCTGCTTTGCTTGCCTATTTTCTTTCCAATTTGCCACATTACAAAGACATCTCTTTGTAACACAGCATTCTTAAACTGCTTGTTACAACTTGGTACTACACACCAGAAATCATCATGTCTAATCACGTTGACCTAAAAACAGCTCTGAAGATCGAGTTCATCTTACAGGTGTGCTGGGGAGACAAAGGTCCATCTAGCTTACCTAGCATCTCTTCTGCCGTGGCATGCAACAGAGGGTGGCTAGGGAGGTAAATAACAAAACAGAGCTTCTTCCCCAGAATACACCTCCAGCCTCCAGCTATGTGCTCATCAAGGACTTCTTGAGCCATCAGACGGTCTTTCCCACAGTCTCTGAAGGATTTTCTTCCATGAACTTTTTCAGTTATTTTTCAACTAAGATTTCACAACATTGTGGCAAACAATCTATGCTCTGTATGAAACACCCATTCCCTGGTGCAAGTCATACCGCACATGACTATCCATTTCTACTATACCATTTCCCCATCACTTCTCTTTCAGTTTGAAGGTGCCATTTCATATGCTTCCTCTGTAACACTTAGCACAACTTTAAAGACAAAAAACTGAATGCCTAGGTCATCTTTAACCATGCAACTGAGACAAAGAAAACAACGTTATTTGTAAAACCAAACTGTAAAACTGAAAGGAATTCTTCATGCTTTAGAATTCACAAATACACAAGACTAACATTTCTTGAACAAACTTTTATTTTTTGCAGTAAGAAAAAAAACCTGACTCTTCCGGTTATTTTGCAACACTGTTGTCTAAACATGACTTGCCCAAGGAGATCTCAAAATAGTCTGAGCTGCCTACGCAGCAGCAGGTGTACATAAAGAAAAAAAAACACTATACAAAATAAAGTTAATATATGCCAGAGCTAGAAGCAGCCATGACAGGGAGAAAAGGTTGTGTAGCTGCAGTCAGATCAGGATGACTGGAGAACACATGCTACACTGTAGTGCCATTAGGACAAGAAGTTACAACCTTTAATCTCCCCAGAAAACTTCATAGCTAATTTGTCAAGAAGTATTTTTAGTAATAACATTTGCTTCATTTTAGAAAGCACCAGTAAGCAGGCTACTGAATAAGTCACACTTAAACAGATTACACTTTTCCAAAATGCTTCATCCATTTATTAACACAAACCAAAATTTGTTGCCCTGTTCAATTTTACACATTTTTATTTTAAATCAGACTTCCCTTTAAATTTTCAAGTCTGCCCAAACAGCTGCACCTCTCCCTGGCCTTCAGTGCTTCCAGTGTAAAAGTACTTGAAAATTTATTTTTACTCTGAAGCCCCTAATGCAGCTGTCACCATCTTCACTATTCATTCAGCTTTTTTAATACACAGCACAAATAATGCCTAGCAATCTTGCATGATTCTGCCAAATTGCAAAAAAAGCACTCCCCCACGGGCTTTCCACACATTTGTTGAGGACTATTTAAAATTTAAACACATGAAACTAATAACAAATTATTCAATTTTTTAAATTACATTCACCTGTGGTTTTGACATATTAAGCCTAGGTCTTTCAAGAAAAATCCACAGCTTTCAGAATGCTTTTCTCTCTCCCAGTATTCCCCAGTTCCTTCCTTTTCTTCCTTCAAGAGCTGAAACTGTTATTTGCTTCATAGCTGAAAGCTCAGTCAGATGAAAGAAAGCATTTTGTGTGTCCCTCAGAGCTAGTCTTCAGTCTCTGGAACAGTCAATGTCACACAGACCATGTTTGAAAGATTAAATTTTCACAGATAAATAGGCTGCTTTGTTTTAATGCAGACTTTGCAGGGCTGAATACATGAACATCTCATCTACCCTACCGAGATTCAGCACACAATTTTTGCACACATTTTAGTCACCCAGATTACATTAGTATTTTACTCCACTGATAAAGGCTTTGTTTTGTCATTTGAAACCCACTGCAGAAGACATAAATAATTTTTAATATTAAAAAAATATTTAAAAAAATCAATGTGCATGGCAACTTTGAAATGCAATTTGGAACAGAACACGCTGTGCAGCAGTTACAATAATTTACTAGCACAGTTTCTAGTATTTTGAAATTTGCATGTAAGCACTCAAACTGGCGAACAGCATCACAATTCATTTAATGCGCAGTAAAAAATTAGTTCATAAACAGTGCAGCAGGTAAGATGCCGAGTACAAGTTTATGCAATAATCTTTGAAAGACACTCACCTTCATATGAGTGCATTCAATGTTACACAGAGAACACATATGTGGAAATATTCTTGGAGATGTAGCATAGTAGTCATTCATCATTGATGGAGTGGGCAATCTTTTTATCTTCTGGGCATCAGACTGCGGAAACACTGGAAGCCATGATGCTTTCACAATACCAAAAGGAGATTTAATTGGCCCCTCAGCCTGTGTCTGGAAGGTCTTCTGTCCTGCTCCCGAGCTGCTCTGGGCATTAGACTGGCTCGTCCCAGATTCATGCTGAGCTCTTTCATGACGGCTTATAGCTGCAAGAAGTCCAGCTGAAAAGGGTGGGTGGGTCATCGGTGGCATTACGTGCTGGGTGATAGACTGCTGGACAAGAGGTGGCATGACAGGTGGCATTATGGGCTGTGCCAAGGGTGGCATTATAGGTGGCATCATAAGTGGCAGGACAGGCGGTATTGCAGGCTGTATTGCAGGCTGGGATACAGGTTTCACCACAGGGAGTCCAGTGGGTGTTACACACAATCCGGACACCTTTCCCGTAGTCTCAGCTGGAAAAAACGACTGAGTATTTGAGGAATCATTCTGGAACCCCGTCGGTTTTATTGTATCTTCAACTGGAAACACTGGATTACACGTCACGCTAGACGGCGGGACACTCATTGACATATTCTGCTCTCGTTGGAAGTCTTCCCTGTTCTCTCCACTCGATGCTTCAGGATTATAGACACGTGCTTTGAGAGGATCTTCAGTCAGCACTTCAGGATTATAAGCATGCACTTCAAGAGGATCTTCAGTGTAACCGTATTTGCTTGCATGCCCATAATCAATCACTTTACTCTTGACTGCTGCACTACTCGTACCACCAATCGTTTCTTCTCCTCGGCTCTGAGTATGTAAACCAGACAGAGATTGACCCATCTTACGAATCCGTATCTCTCTCAAGATTAGCGGCATGTTTTCAGGCGTTAACTGATCATCTGGATAGCGACTGAGTTCCTCCAAATCTTCATTAGACAGCCCAAAACTCGCTAAGATACTGGAAGCGCTTTCTGGTGTGTAGCGGTTCTGGGCATTTGAATTCTGCTCTGAGATCTGTGCCGAAGCAGATGGCTTTTGACCAGTTGTCCCAGCTGTGCACGGGCTACTATCCCAGTGACTTGTGCGAGGCTCTCCCTTCTGTTCCTGGTGTAGGTTTGTCTTCTCTTTTACCTTCCTCGGATCAGGCCTGTGCAGAGTTACCCGAACGTTTATCCTCTGTGAACCCGTCCACTGAAACGTTTCCTGTCCTGAAAATCTTTGTGACATTCCTTGAGGTGTTCCAGGTGCAGGCTTTCTCTGAAGACCTGCTGCACCTCCTCCCCTAAAGGATCCTGGAGGCTTTGTGCCAGATGGGTTAGGTCCTCTCGGCCTCTGAGGTAAAGTTCCTCTAGGGCTAAACATTGTGCTTTTCAGAAATGCCTGATTTAACCAAGCATAAGGAGGTGCAGAACTGTTGGTAGCAACTGAGGTCAATTGCTGAAGAGCCAACTGTGTCTTAATTTGTGCAAGCTGTAAAGGAGGAGGGCCCAACAGAAGTGGGCTTGCAATGCCAAGGTTCAAGGAATTCACAAGTGGTGCGAAACTTTCCAAGAATAACACAAAGCTGAAAGTTAAAAGACAAGTATTAGATTATTTTATCTTTTCACCTACTTTACGCAGTGGATTCTATAACCAGTGAGAAAAACAACTGAAGTCACAAAACAGTATTTTAGTGACAGTTTAAGTGGTACTTTTGAATTCAGAATTTTGTTGCACAAAAGCATTTTCTTTCACTGCATAAAATCTTAATATGCAGTGAATAGATAACAGATAACTAAGTAAATGAGCTTTACTCAACAAGTTCAATGTCACAGATAACACACCTAGTGATGACACTCTTTGAACAGCATTTTTTAAAATGTGGTATTTCAGTTCTTAATGACAACATAGTTTGGATTTATTTACAATTAGAGCTATTTTATGAGCAATAAGCCAAAGTATTAAAACCCTCCCCAAATGTTCATGAGGCATGAATTTTAAGTGAAACCATTATGTAGAGAATTCAAAACAGATACAACTTGGATGTCAAGGCACTGTGGAATTGATCTGAAGACAGCAAAACAGTTTTCAGGAGGGACACTCCCATGACCACTCTCATGGGTAAACTACTGTACCCTTAAAGTATTCAAAGGGTGTGACAACATTTGAATTCTGTGGCTAGAAAATTTCCATTTCCCAGATGTTAAAGGCAAGACCTTATATTGAAACAACTTTAACCAGAACATGTAAAATCATACACAGAAACTGAAACCATCTACATACAAGCATAAAAAAAAAAGCACAACGGCAGTGAAAACTGCCATCTTTTATTTCAGCTGAAACCACTGAGAACTCAATCCTATAAGGTAGTAAAAGAATGTAGAAATACAGGTAGAATAAGACAAAGTGATGCTCACCCTAACGAAAAATGAAATACCACAGTGTTCTGGAAATGCGTTCTTGTAGCATACTCAAAGCAAGGTGCCTCATCTGCCCAGTTCTGCCTGCACTCCAAAAACGCAGAATCAGCACAGTCACAAGGATCCCAAGAAGTCCTCACTGCACTCCCTCGTCAATCTGCTGTCTCCCGAAACTGGATAACCTGCTGTTTTCATTCTTCTTGTAGCAATACATTAGGTTTGAATGTGTTTTACTAGCAGATTTTCACTAAGCGTAACTATAATAGGGCTTGCAGACATTCCTAGTTGTTTCTGAACTTGCATGCTGTATTTCTGCAGTGTTGAGGTTCTTGTCTCACCAACACTAACTCCATCACAGGTTTTGTTTTCAAATCTCCAAACAAAAGTTTTTCCAAGTAAATGGAGGTGCCTCTCTCATGTTTCTCATCTCTAAGCATTGAAGTTCTGAAGCTTGAGAACTGCAACTCCAAAAATAAAAATTACACACAGCTACAGCTTGAGAGAGGTGAACCATGTACAATCTGCAGGAGAGTCAGATTTTACAGCTTAATTCCTGTAACTTGTTACTATCTGTATGTTAAGCATTCTTTTTAAGTTCTATTAGCAATTATTTGATTTTAATTAAGTACAAACTGAAGTCAGGCCAAGGAGAAATAGTAGCTACAGAAGCATTAATCATATCTCTTCTCCATTACAAAAACATAGGAAGCAATAATAAAGAAAAGATTCCCACCAGACAACAATCCCGGAACTCTGGCCTCTCATCCAAGACTCCTTACCCAATATCCCTCCTCCCTCAACAAATTAAATCATGTTTAAACAGTAACTGCATGTCAGGCCAAATTTGTTCAAGACAGTTTCAAAATAGACTAATAAGCAAACATCCACAAAGTATTCTCTTGCCTTTCAGTTTTGCTGTTCTCTGGAACTCTCATTACTGGAGGGCAAAAAAACCTCTCAGCACATTAGTTTGGAAAGTAGCTGGAGATAGAACAGTATCAAAGCCACCCATAACAAGTACGAATATATAAGTAGAGCACATTTTAAAAATAAGCATGTTGGTTTGCAAACTGCGCCTTAATTCAGTGGATTAGGACTCTCCCTGGGGATCTGTTCAGGAGTGTGCTAGTTTCAGCTGGGATAGAGTTAATTTTTTTCACAGTTGCTGGTACAGTGTTGTGTTTTGGATTTAGGATGAGAATAATGTTGATAACACGCAGCTCTTTTAGTTGTTGCTGAGCAGTGCTCACACAGAGTCAAGGCCTTTTCTGCTCCTCATCCCACCCCACCCCACCAGTGAGGAGGCTGGGGTGGCACAAGAAGCTGGGGGGGGACACAGCTGGGACAGCTGACCCAAACTGACCCAAGGGATATCCCAGACCACAGGATGTCATGCTCAGCATAGAAAGCTGGGGGAAGAAGAAGGAAGGGGGTGGACGTTCGGAGTGGTGGCGTTTGTCTTCCCAAGTCACCGCTATGCGTGATGGAGCCGTTTTCCTGGAGATAGCTGAAAACCTGCCTGCCAGTGGGAAGCAGGGAATTAATTCCTTGTTTTGCTTTACCTATTAAACTGTCTTTATCTCAGCGCATAAGTTTTCTCACTTTTACTCTTCCGATTCTCTCCCCCATCCCGCTGGTGGGGAGTGAGCGAGTGGCAGTGCGGGGCTTAGTTGCCAGCTAGGGCTAAACCACAACAGTTTTAGCAACAGTACTCCAAAACGAGGAAAAAAACATCTTCCATTTCGGATACTAAAAACATAAAGGACAGAGGTCCAATATCCTGTGTTCAACAGTAACCAATACCTGATGCTACAGACCATGCTACAAGTTAATGTACTTTCTCCTAAATCCAAAGTTTGTAACATCATTTTACCCAAGATGTTAATTAAGCAAAATAGAGACTTTTCTCAGAATAGACAAACAAAATGCTGCAATCTGTTCAGGACATGGTAATACTGGGCCTGCTAACTTATGCCCCAAAAATGTTAAAAAACAAACAGCCTCAGAAGTAGATGCTCCTTAACAAATAGGACCACGAAAGCCACTTTCTCAGCCACTGCGGTGTTGAAAGACACACATCAAAACCAGTCTCTTCAGGTAAGCAGAAGAGACATGGCACTAGCATTTAAAACTACCTTCCTGGGACAGGAAAATAAGAGAACAGATACTAAGAATTTCTCTCTCAAACTAAAACTGTTAGGTTCTCCATCAATATTAATAATTGAAGAAATACAAAAGACAGTTTTGTGATTTCTGTGATCAAAAGGCTAGTTCATGAAAGAATTCAAAACAGAAGTACAAAGTAACATTAAAGCAAGGTTTTAAGTGTCATCTATATTTGTGCTGTACAGCCCTTAATGACTCTGAAACCCATCTGCAGTGAAACATTGAGGACTCTACTCAGACCCACAAAAATGCAAATATATTTGAGCACATCTAAGACATTAGTTTCCTCATCACCTGGCCCTATCTACATCTGAAATTGAAGGGAGTAGAGGCCAAACAGTTAAACTGCATTCCTCCCCTGGGGAAGTCGTATGCTCAAATCCTCTTCCGACATCCAGTCAAGTGTTGTACAACAAAGAGGGTGCAATGAAGCCTTAATCAGCTGAGTCTCATGAATGACCTTTTCAAAAGAAATGCTGGAAATGACAGTTGAAAGATAAAGTGATGCCAAGACTAAGGAAACAATGGTCTGGACTTTTAAGGCTAGACTCTCACCTTCCTCTTCAGAAGAAGCTTTGTTTGGGGTGTGTCTGTGATCCTCTACACTGCTTTTTCTGGTGCAGTGACATCCTGACTAGTCTTACAGCAGTGACCAAGCACATTGCTGATGCTTCATCTTAAGTGAATGAAAAATAGGTGGAATTCCCCAAAGACCATTATCCTCACTTGACTCCTGGAAAAGGTAGTCCCTGTAGTGCACATAAAAAATAAGTTAGGGAAGACGATCTGGGTTACCCCTGCCTCAGGCAAAGGTAAACCCATTCAAGGGATTGCTTTTGTTCAAGGACCTGGGTGCTCTTGGTGGATGATGCAGAAGGATGGGGAAGTCCAATGTGTGCCTCAAGGGGGTTTGATTTTAGGTGAGACTAGCCAATGAATTGAATTGTATGATGTTAATTGCTATATAACCCTGCCACTGTATGTCATCATTACTATAATTGTTATATGCTCTATCAGTGGCATTACAGTTAAGAATCACTTAGATCAAGCAAGAATGAACTTTGATAAAATTGAGCAAAGTGCAGTAGTGATGGAACCAAACTGACTTCAGCATGCAACAATCCAACATTGCACACCATCCTCCTGCTGCGCCCAATGTCACCAGCCCGCCGCACCACACCAAAGCCCAACCCTGATCTGCCAACGGCTGAGTGGACTTTGCACCATCCCTCCTGCCCACAAAGACTGGTATGACAGATGAAGCCCAAAGTTGGGGAATAAATGAACTCAACAGACATTTTATAGAGATGGCCTGTAGACTAAGGGAATGATATCTCTCAACAGGAAAGGTAATGGTGATTAATTAGGATGTATTGGAAGGTACGGGACCTGAGCATGATGTAAACAGTATAGAATAAGGGGTGGACACTGTCCTGGTCTCAGCTGGGACAGAGTTAATTTTCTTTCTAGTAGCTGGTATAGTGTTATGTTCTGAATTTAGTATGAGAAGAATGTTGATAACACACTGATGTTTGCAGTTCTTGCTAAGTAGTGTTTAGACTAAGTCAAGGATTTTTCAGCTTCTCACGCCCAGCCAGCAAGAAAGCTGGAGGGACACAAGAAGTTGGGAGGGGACACAGCCAGGGCAGCTGACCCAAACTGGCCAAATAAGTATTCCATACCATGTGATGTCATGCCCAGTATATAAACTGGGGGCAGTTGGCCTGGGCGGGTGGATCACTGCTCAGGAACTAACTGGGCATCGGTCAGTGACTGGTGAGCAATTGCACTGTGCATCACTTGTTTTGTATATTCCGATTCTACTATTATTATTGTTATTTTCTTCCTTTCTGCTCTATTAAGCTGTTCTCACCTCAATCCACGATTTTTGGGGGTTTTTTTCCCCGATTCTCTCCCCCATCCCACTGGCTGAGGTGGAGTGAGTAAGCAGCTGCATGGTGCTGAGCTGCTGGCTGGGTTAAACCACAACACCCTCTCTCCCTCTAACCTTCCTCCCTCCCCAGAGGTCCAGCTGCCTGTGTTTCAAGGATCCAAGGTCCACCTCTGGTGCAGCCCAGCTGCATAACCTTGGCCAGGCTGCTGAGAAAACTGTTAGAGCTGTAGGAAAGACTTCTGATGAAATCTGTAGAGAGAGTTTAAAAAAAGGCAAAGGGGGGGAGGGGGGATTACAGGCAGAGACAGACAGGTGCCATTTGCAACTCAAGGATTCAATACGAAAAACACCAACTGAGAATAGTAAAAAAAATCCTAAAGAAAAAAAAAACAGGGAGGCAGTGTTGACGGATGGATGACATCAGTGAATGACAGCAACCTAACAACACCAAGGAGCCATTTCAGGGAGCAGCAAGGTCTTCTCTTCCCGATGCCCGTCTGGTCAGCAAACATCCTTTGGCTGTCCTACTGCAGGCTGCAAGCATGCTAATGCTTAGACTAGCAGCCTGCTAAATCCCACCAGCCTCAGTGGATGTTTAGCAATAAATAATTGTTTTGCATTTTTGAACTCTCTGTAGCTGGCTTGCAGAGTCTTTGTGCAAGGCTAAAGCCACCTAACCAACAAAGCGGACAATTCGCTAAACCAATCTGGAGGCAAGCCAACAAAAATATGTAGAAAACTCCTCTCTCTTACAGTTACAGGAAGTGACTGTCAAAAGCAGCGGGTACTAGCAGATCTGAAGCAAATACAAGAAGTCCTGCAAGTGGAAAAAGGGAAATGCAGCACTGACCAGCAATACCGCTGAGTTCAAGCTTTTTATGTCGAAGGTGAAAAAAATGGTACCTACATCACAAAGCGGTACCATTTCAGTGGTCAGCAGTCTATCAAGAACAGAAACACCTTTAAGTCAGCAGTGCAGCACAAAAATCAATCAAAAAGACAGCAATGGCAAGCCCAGGAACCCCAGAAGGATCACACTGTTTGCACTGACAGCAATGTGCCTTTAAACGTGCAGAGGGCTGACCCCAGCCAGCAGCCAAGCACCCACCCAGCCACTCACTCACACCCCCCCTCCTCAGCGGAATAGGGAGAGGAAAAGTGATAAAGCTCATGGGATGAGATAGAGATGGTATGAAATGGGGGAAGCCAAGCAAAGGCTATCACTCACCACCTCCTGCAGGCAGACCAGGCAACAGCCACCTTTGAAGCCAAAAGCCTCCTCTTTCTTCCTCCACACCATTTATAGTGCTAAGCCTGACATTACATGGTATGGAACATCTCTTTGGCCAGTTCGGGTCGGCTGTCCCAGCTGTGCCCATCCCAGCCTACACTCAGGAGTGCAGGGGGCAGAGCAGAAAAAAGCAGCAGCCTGGACACTGGGCAAGCACTGGCCAGCAGCAGCCAAAATACTGGTGTGTGACCAGCACTGGTTTAGTGAAGGGAGTTAACTCCATCCCAGCCAGAGCCAGTACAAAACAATACCTACTTCACGCAATCTGAACATGAAGCATACAGCACGGGTTAGCAGCAAGACACCAACAGAAGGAAAATAAACTAAGGCAAGCCATTACCAGAACACCTTCATCTCCTTCAAAGTCCAGCTCAGTAGGACATTAAGCATTAAATAAACTGCATCTAAGCCAGACTCCTCCATCACTACTGGTCCAACTACAGCAAAAGCAGCAGCATAAACTCCAGATCCCAAATATGAGAAATTAAAGTTTGATACAAGTCCAACTTCTTCCCTAGAAATACAAATCAACTACACGACAACAGCTTGAAAATCAAACCAGATGATTTGTTCCCTGCTTTCCTTCAAACCTACAAAAACTTATTAAACAGACTACTGCTGTTTGAAACAAATACAATTTTATTACGTGCATCCTATCACACACCTTATCAATACCCAACAAGCACCTCCCAAAAAGCAAAATCAACTAACAGAGCAAATTCAATAACAGAGCTGCAGAAATCTGAAGTGTTAATTTGTAATTAATTCCTGCCTCTATATTTCCCTCTTTGGTAATATGGGGGGGGAGTCCTAGAGCTGGAGCAGACCACTGTTACAAGGCACTTAACCAAGATGTTTATCACTGCCTGGCTACAAAAGCTACTATTGAATGCTCACCCTTCTTGCAGTCAGTAATACTTGTTCTTGCTGCCCAGGCTGAATTCAGTGACAGAGAGTAACTGCACCATTTCCTACCTTCAAAACTACACAGCCACCACAGGTCAGAGCACTCCAATTCAAAGCAACTGCCCTCAAGTTCTGCACCACTGCTAACTCCAGCAAAAATCAGAATTGAGCTCTATGTATGAGTGTATATGAACTGATTACATAAACCTGATGCAAAAAGTGAGCAACTGTGTGAACTAAATGAGCTAAACATAAAGTTAATGTTGTCAAACATTACTAAGACACTGACAGAAACCATTAGGTAGCTATCGCAAATATAAAAGCACCTAGAAAAAAAAGTAACAGAAGCTGAAATTTTGTAAATGTAAACAAAACATAATACATACTTATGTGGTGGGCTGACCTCAGCCAGCGGCCAAGCACTCGCACAGCTGCTCGCTCACTCCCCACCACCTCCCCACCCTAGCTGGACAGGGAGAGACTAGGAAGCTCAAAAGCAAGAAAACCCATGGGTTAAAATAAAGACAGTCTAACAGGCCTTTCGACCCCCCCCCCCACCCCCACCACCACCACCACACACACACACACCCCCCCCCGAAGAGGGGGGAAACAACCACAGGCAAAGCAAAGGCAATCACTAACCTCCCACACAGACAGACAGATGCTCAGCCAGGCTCAAAAACCACAACCTTGGAAGTCAAAAAACACCCTTTCTTCTTCCTCTACCCCAGTTTTTATTGCCAAGCATGACGTTACACACTACGGAACAGCTCTTTGGCCAGTTTGGGGTGGCTGTCCCCTCCCAGCCTTTTGCCCAGCCCCAGTCTGCTTCCTTGGAGGGGCCAGGGAAGAAAGCCTTGATGCTGTGCAAGCACTGCCCAGCAAGACCCAAAACATCAGTGCTTACCTCCACTGGTTTAGCCACACAGCCAAAACACAGCACCACACCCCTTCCCAGCCAGACCCAGGACCACTTCACAACGCAATCCACTGAAATATTCCCAAAGCCTGAAGGCGGTCTCCCCAGGGGTTTTCTGCCTGAGGCTCCCAGGGAGGCCATGCTCCCTGGCTGCAGCACAGAGCATGCTCCTCACAGCTGGTCCTGCCCGGCCAGGCCCAAGAGCAACCGCACCAACTATCTCCTGTTGGATCTGTTTGAAGGCCTGCTGCAAGGCCCCACTTGAAATAGTTCTTCTTTCGGGTTACTCAACAAGAGAGGACTCGCAAGCTGACTGCAACCCAGAGCACACATTCTCCAGAAATCCACAATGCCTAGAAAAGCTGCTGTTTGTTTTTTGTTAGCTGGTGGGGACATGGCTGTTACATTCTTGACCACATCCATAGGGATGTGACGATGTCCATCCTTCCACTTCTTTTGCAGGTCCCTTGATCTTGCTTTGGTTTACGCAAAACCAGCCTTCAGAAGGCTTCTTTTGCTTTCTCAAACACTTTCTACGCTGTGTTGCCCAACACAAAGATGTTGTCAGTGCATGGCGGGTGTTCAGGGGATTCACCCTGTTCCAGTGCTGCCTGTATCAGTCCATGGCAAAAGGCAGGGCTGTCCTTCCACCCCAGGGTAGTCAGCTCCAGGTGCAGGAACACTCCTCCACATGAAGGCAGCCTGGGCCCTGCACTCTGCTGCCCAAGGGATGGAATAGGCATGGGCAGCACCAGTTGTGCCACACCACCTTGCCTCAGGCTCCTGCCCACACTGGAGTATGGCATGTCCAGCACAGCAGCATGACCTCCTTCAGACCGTGACAGTCCTCCTTCAGCCTCCACACTCCATCAGACTTTGGCGCTGCTATATAGGACTACTACAGGGTGAAGTCACCCCCAAAATCCAGACGGGTTCCACCCCTGTACCCTGATGGCATTGGGGTACACTGTGCACCAGAGTCCACCAGATCCTCGTGCTCCCATGGGTCCGATGTGCCGGGCCATCAAATCCACACGATCCAGTTGAGTCCATTGTCCCTTTCCTCTGCCTAGCCAGAGACAGGGCCCCTCTACTCCTGGTTGGAGCATTCATTATCTGACTCCTGCCATAGCAGACCAGATGTCCCTTCAAGGTCAGGAGGAGGAGAGGCATCCTCAGCCCTTCTACTGCATCTGGGGAATTGCTCGACAGCCCCCGGAGCAGTAATCTTTCTGGATAGACCCTTTTTAGCTGTTCTTTCCCACAACTGACAAATGCAGGATCTAGGTCCAAGACAGCACACCAACCCACTTCCTCACATGCTCCCCACGGTCACACAGATGGAATCAGGGGGTGGCATGTGGTGTGTGCCTGCAGGTCCCTTTCCTCTGAGCTGGGAAAGGCTGACTCTGTGCGGCAGCAACCTTCACAGCTGAGACAGCAGCCTGTAGGAGTGAGGAGGATGAGATTCTCTTCCTCCACAGCCGGTGCCTTGAGGTCTGACCAGCCCACCATCATCCGGGCGCTGCTGTACAACACCACTGTGTTCAATACTAACCTCTGCCACGTGGTCCGGGTGCACTGGACATCTTCCAGATCTCTGGAGACCTGGTTGTTGGTCACCTCCACCACTTCCCTCAGATAACAGACAAGGTGGTCCACTTGCCACCGCAGTCTACCAGATCATCCTCCAGGTGATACTTCATCCTCAACAGGAGATGCCTGCATCGAGTCTCTGGTTTAGCCACGGTGTCCATTTGTATTATCCTTAGATCCAGGGGACCCTCCAGCTCCTTTGAGGGTGCTGAACATAGACAGGCCTGGTAAGCATAGGCCAGGTCACAACACAGCACTGGAAGCCACTCTCTCTTTGGCAGAGACAAGGCATCCCCCCTTCAGGTGGTCTGCCATTTCAGCAGGATTACATGCCTGCAAAAAATCCCAAGCCATCTGAGGTGAAAATGGCTGGAGGCACCTGCCCAAATTCTCCCACACGCCATGCCACCCAGGAGCCAGCTGCCACAGGGCACATTCCTATCTGCCATCCCCAGCCAGGTGGTTACCGGAGGATCCACCAAGATCTGAATGTGGATCGGTGGATTCAGAGTCTGACAAGATGGCAGCGTGTGCGAGGCGCTGGTGGCAGGAGAGCACTATTATTACCACTACAGACACCAGTCAAAATCAAAACCAGGTTCACAGTACACACCACGCCAGGATGTTCAAGAAACCAAGGGGCCATTGCAACAAGGTTGGCAGGATCCATCCCAGAGGAGAAGAGGCGTCAAGTGTAATTGCCGCTTGTCTCCAGGGGATGGTTCCCAGACTACTGGGAAGACAGCAATGCAGAAGCCAAACACCAGACTAGGCTCAAAGCACCACTTTTATCATGTTTCCCAGGCAAAAGAACACAGCAAACAGCAAAGGCTGGAAGCTGCCATTTCAAAGCCCTACCAAGCAGCAGCTAAACAGCAGTAAGGTCAGTCTAGCACACTCCAATCAAATCTGTCATTATATCTCGATCCCCCTCATGCCCCTCACTGAGCTCCAAAAAGGACCGTGGTGTGTTGACCCAGGCCAGCAGCCAAACACCCATAGAGCCACTCACTCACCCCCACTCCCCACGCCAGCAGGATGGGGGGAAAAAAAGGAAGCACAAAAGTGGGAAAACTCATGGGTTAAGGCAAAGACAATCTTACAGGTGAAGAAAAGAGAGGAAAAAAAAAACCAAGCAAAGCAAAAGCAATTAATACTCACCACCTCCCCCAGGCAGACCAGTGCCCAGCCAGGCTCCAAGCAACGGCCACCTTGGAAGCCTGTCCTGGTCTCAGCTGGGATAGAATTAATTTTCTTTCTAGTAGCTGGTGTAATGTTCTGGATTTAGTATGAGAAGAATATTGATAACACACTGATGTTTGCAGTTCTTGCTAAGTAGTGTTTAGACTAAGTCAAGGATTTTTCAGCTTCTCACGCCCAGCCAGCAAGAAGGCTGGAAGGGCACAAGAAGCTGGGAGGGGACACAGCCAGGGTAGCTGACCCAAACTGGCCAAAGGGGTGTTCCATACCATGTGATGTCATGCCCAGTATATAAACTGGGGGGAGTTGGCCTCGTGTGGGGTGGGGGGAATCACTGCTCGGGAACTAAGTGGGCATTGGTCAGTGAATGGTAAGCAATTGCAACGTGCATCACTTGTGTATATTCCAATCCTTTTATTATTATTATTGTCACTTTATTATTGTTGTTGTTATTATCATTATCAGTTTCTTCCTTTCTGTTCTATTAAACTGTTCTTATCTCAACCCACGAGTTTTACCTTTTTCCTTTCAATTCTCTCCCCCTGCTCAATACGGGGGGGGGGGGGGGGGGGGGGGGGGGGGCGCAGCCC
>NW_010973177.1:5750946-5760439 GCF_000737465.1 Haliaeetus leucocephalus
CCCCGGCAGAATGGGGGGGGGGGGGGGGGGAGTGAGCGAGCAGCTCCATCGTGCTTAGTTACCGGATGGGGTTAAACCATGACGAAGCCAAAAACACCTTTTTCTTCTTCCTCTACCCCATTTTTTACTGCCAAGCAGAACATTACATGGTACAGAATATCCCTTTAGCCAGTCCAGGTCACAGCTTTGTGACCTCCCCTTTCAGCCTCTTGCCCACCACAGTCTACCCTTAGGGGTGCAGCAGGGAAAGCCTTGACATGGTGCAAGCACTGTTCAGTAACAGTCAAAACACTGGTGGTGACCAACACTGGTTTAGCCACAAATCCAAAACACAGCTCACAGGCTCTGTGAAGACAGCCAACTCCATCCCAGCCAGAGCCAGTACCCCTCAGTAACATAATTCACTGAAATATTCCAAAAAGACTCCATTCCATTCTAGCAGTCATGGGGTTCAATGCATCAAGTTTATACACAGACACAAAGAAAAAACCAGAAACAAATCAGCACAAGTCTTTCAGCAAGTAATTCTTAAAACAAGACAAAAAAGGGCATTTTACCACCTTCACGGAACATTAGCAGCAGCAATCTACTGGCCTTTTTCAATTTTCACTTTCTATGTCAAATTTTAGAGCAGTACAAATCCTGCACACTGTTTCGTAAGTACATTTCCATACATGCAACAGCACTGGGGCATACGGAGCTCTGCACACCTGATGTGGAGATGTGCCCAAAAGCATTGCAGACAAAGAGCAAATACTAATACTTCTGCTTAAAACTTACTAAAAGAACCCAAACTCCATTCAGAATATTTAACTTGATAGCAAAGAAATAAGAAAACATTTTATTTACCTTCAAATGTGAAACACTGAAAAAAAAAGTCTCAATGTTCTTCCTGTTTCATACACAGAAGAGCTCCTTGTTTGGTAAGGACTAACACGAGCACAGCTGAGCTTCCACTGAGCTCAGCCCCAAAACCAAACTGCAAGATACTTGGGAAACAGAAGGAGGACAGAAAAGGAATCCAGCAGTATAGCAGGGAGCAGCAAGTTTTGCAACCACTTGGAACCCCACCCTTGTATAAACATCACTCAGTTATATCAGTTGTCATAGAAGTTGGAGAAGAAGAGATCGGTCTAGTCCCTTACGTCCTCCACCCTTTGAGCCATCATGACTGTTCTGTCAGTTCTGGCAGATGATTTTTTTTTTTTAAATCAGAAAAAAATGCAATTAAAAATACTTCTTGTCCTTGAAGAGTACCTTCTTAATAGGGAAAATAATTACCTCACTTTTATATCCACCCTCTTGAAGACCTCACAACATAGTTATAATTTAGTATTTTAAACATCTAGTCAATGATCACATACCAGAGGAAAGAGCATAACCCAAAACTGAACACACATTTCAACATCAATTCTGGGCTATAAACCAGGATAGATAATTGTTGGGTTGTTTTGTTTTCTTGGGGTTTGTTTTGGTTTGTTTTCAAAAGAGCCTATAGAAAAAGAAATTTTAAAAAATTAACAACCTATATTACATTACTGTATTAAAATACTTGTAACTAAGGAAAAATACTAAAGCGGTGTGTGTCTAAGTTGCAAAAAAAAGGTCAAAACTCCAAATACACGAGGTTCCTGGGTAAGCACCAGATTATGCTACGCTCCTAAAACGCTTTGCCTTGGGTGAAAAGAATTTTTGTTGTTTCAGTTATTTTAACCAATTCAGATCAATTACTACCATCTTCAAAGTCAAGAAATAGGAAAGCTATCTATTTAACCCCAACACACAAGTACAAGGTGCCAGAAGACATGTCTACATTCTGAGCTCTCGAAGTACAGTGATGAAAACTAATCTCTCCAGCTAACCAGAGTGAATATTATTACTTCATTCAACGGCCAGTTTTAAAGCCAAAACCACTATTCCCAAACTGCCAGATAGCTTTGTTTCAATGTAATGTGCTAAGTTCATGGATTGAATTAAAGGTCTGAGCTTTCACTGAAACACAGCTGGACAGAGACAGAACACAGGTAAGAATCAGAAAGCAAATGGTGCACTTCCCTAACTCAACAAACACATAAAAGCCGAGATTGTACATGTTGTACTATCAAACGTGTTAAATCAATACGCACACTGCTGGCGTGCCAAGACTTCGGCTGCAATGCAGATAAACGTTATGCCGCTGTTTACAAGTCCATGTCTATTCATCTGCCTTTTGCACTGCAAGAAAATACAACCAGACGCAAGGTCGCTGAGGCAGGGCATGCCTCTGTTGGCCTGCAACGCCTGGCAGGGTGTTCCCAACCCGACAGTGCCGACCTACTGAATCCCCTCAGTAGCCAGCTAAATAAATAAAAGGGCGGCAGCCGTTAGCCCAAACGCAGTGCAGCGCCTATACCCAGCCGCATCACCCCGTTAACAACCGGCTGCGCGGAGGCGCTCCGCAGCAACCAAGGCATAACGCCGGCGAGGCCGTTACACAGCGCTTCCCCCCCACACACACACCTCGGCGGGCAGCCCGCACGGCTGCTGCTCCCAGGCCCCACCGCTGCCCGGGGGTCCGGTGGGCGAGCGGTGCCGGGCCAAAGAGGTCATCGATGGGGGCTAACAGAGGGCAGCGTCCCCACGGAGCCCCGGCCCCCCCCCCCCCGCCGCCATTTTGTGCGTCCCCCCTCAGCCCCCGCTGCGCCACACAGGGGTGGGAGGGGGGGCGGCCGGCGCCGAGCTCCTACCTCCGGCGGAGCGCAGCCCGAACCGTGCTGCTCGCATCCACCCTTCGTTCCCTCTTCCTCCACCGCCTCCCCCCGCCGCCGCCGTTCCGTCGGGCCGGACCGAGCACCGCCGCCGCGGAGATGCAGCCCCGAGGAGGGAGACACCGGCCACTGCGCCTGCGCACGGAGAGAAGGGGCGGAGCAGCGGCAAGAGCCGCGGGCGGAGGACGCATGCGCAGAACAGGCGCGCGGAGGAGAGGGCCCCCCCGAATGCGCAGGCGCGCTCAGCTCCGCGAAGCCGCAGCCGGTCAGTTCCCACGCTGTGGGCACGCTACCCGCAGTGCGCATGTGCAGTCGCTTGCCTTGGCGGCGGGGGAGAGCTGCGCATGCGCCGAGAGTGGGAGGCGGGGCCAGGCGCGCTTCCCGCAGAGCATGATGGGAGCTCTCTCCCTACAGAAGCGCTGCCGCCCCGGCTTGTCTGATCATGGCGGCTGGAGCGGGTTGGGGGTTATTTTCTGTCTCCCTCTGGGCGTCCTTACTGGTTCATTCTGTTCCTCGTAGGTCTGCTGTTGTTCCTTCTGATTCTCGTTTCTCTCATCAGTCTTTTACGGTGCTGCTTGCCGTCTTATCCTCGTTCCTCTGCTGAGGGCCTGGTGTCTTCTGTGGGTCTGTGGTGTGGCTGTTGGGCTCTGCTTCACCACAGAGCCGGCCCGGGGTGAGGGCACCTGCCCTGCCTGCTGCTGATCACTGACGTGCACCTCTGGAGATCAGAGACACGGCACTGAGCAGCTGTCCTCTTCTTCCCTGCCTGAGCCTCTAGCAGCAACACCGTGAGCTTCTGCAATTGTCCTCTCAGATGGCTTCCACCTTATATGTTAAGCCTTGTGCACAGCCCCAGCTGAACATGTGGATCCCCTCTGCTGCGTTCCAATTCAAGGTGGCCTGGGCTTGACTGGCAGCCAGTGGCTGCCCCAGTCTTTCCAGTGAAAACAGCATGGAGCTTGAGACTACCGAGGTGCTTGACTCACAGGGGTTGTCTGTGCTGCTGGTTGGAATGATGTTTGCTTTTGGAGCAGCAGCATTAATACCTGGTACCTCCAACAAGCTTGCTTCCCCAGGGGTACAGTGAGTCAGCATCCCCAAATGCAGGCTTTCCCCCCATTAACTATGGTCTGCAGTGCCGGTGCTGACCTGAAAAGGAGAGTCTAAAAAGCTCTGCCACCTTGGGTGGCCCTGTGAGGTTTTGGCACACGGAGCTCCTGTTGCTCTGGGGTCCCCTTTGCTCTCGCCCGTGAAGCACCTTTGCAGAGTCACAGGCTTCTCTCTGAGGAGACAGAAGATGCCTTTAAGAGCTGCCACATTATTTCCTGAAAATAGCAAAGCAGATGCCAAACTTAACCACAGAGACAGCCAGAAATGCTGCTGCTGTGTCACAGTGACTGCCCTGAAAGCATGTATGGCATAAAGCAGGCCTGTGACCAGCTCTGCCCAAAACCACACCATTTGCTTGCGTGGTGGAGCATATTTCACAGCTGCTGAAAGTGCTGCATCTTGCTGCAAATGTGGCAGACGGCAGGCACCCACTCAGCTTCTTTTTTAGCAGACTGGGAGTGGGCTGCGCAGTGCCAGTGGACTGGCTGCCGTGCAGATCTGTCCGGCTGTACTGCTTTGAAGTCGCTTGGGCGTTTGTCTTTCTCGTGTTTCAGATCCTGCAGACGCTTTGCATGCATCCAGCAAAAATGATTCACTGGTGCTGGATTTTATGACAAAGCTAGGCTGACACAGATTTAGGTTGCTGGTCTTTGTATCCAAACCTGTTTTGGTTCCTCTCCAGCACATCACAGTCTTGGAAACTCTAAAAACCTTTAAAAGTTAAGACTTGCACTTACTCTTGGCTTTTGAAACTTGCTTAGAGCTGTCTAGTCCTGCAGCTTGTGACTTCTGTAGACCACAGGCATTCCTTACTCCCACCACAGCACAGCAAGGGGAAGTAAGAAGGTAGGATCATTTTGGAGAGTTGAAAGCTGTATTTCCTAAACTTTTGAATCAAATTTACAGCTAAATTATACAATTCATGCCTGTGTCTGTTTTGCCATTCTGAGGCCAGCCTGAAGATCTTCACTGACAAGGTACTCTGGAAGGGAAACTCTGTTGTAAACTAAAAGATAGGATCAGCTTTTATGGTGAGACCATGGGACTCTGACAGAGTTAACTGCAGTTTTAGGAGCATCCCAAGGGCAGACTCTGCCCAGCACCTGCTGTGGAAACTTTAACATCTTGTTGGGAAAGAATCTCTTGGATCAAAGGCTTTATAAAAGATGAGTGCTCTGCCTACATGGAGCTTGAACGCCATCCTGCTCCTGTTGCTAGTGCTCTGTGGTGCTGCCCCAACAGCTGTAAAACATAACAGTTGAAAATAAGAAATTAAATTTGAGTCAAAAGGCACTGAGGTCCCAGTGCAAACAAGGCTGGAATTACATCCAGGGTCTCATTTGCTAAATGTCCAGTAGTGAATACAGCAGCACTGTCTTAAAAGGCATCGTTAAGGTGGTAAAATTAAACAAATTAAGCACTAAGACCTTTGGGAATGTAAACATTTAGGCTCCTTGTGCAACCTGATCTGTCCGACATATCCTGATGTCCCGACACAATCTCTGGTTACGTGATAGGACACTTGAGCCCCAGCAGCTCTGCTGCGTGAGTGGTGTTGGGCACCTGGAGAACCTGTTTGCTGCAAGACTTTGCCTCATTTGTTGCAAAATTATGCAAAGGGATTGAAATAAAAGTCTTATGGTTTCTTAAGAGCTTCAGCCAGAGCCAGGTCTTAACCTTGCTCCTGTGAAGAAATCCCCATGGGATGCTGGACAGGTCTCTTAATCCAGCTCGTTTTAGGTGTTTGCTGGTTCTTTGCCAAACTTTCCGTACTCCTGACTGTTCCAGGTGTGATGTAGGGTGCTGAGCCACAGCTGAAGTCACAAAGCTGCCCTTTGCAAAGGCAGTGCCAAGCGGCCCAAGGATACGTTGCCAGGCCTTTATCTTGGAAATGGTTTTGATCATTTTAACCATAAAATGACACAGATGACAAGCATATAAAATTTCATTCTGAATATTTAAAACACAGACAAGGGATGTCCATGTGAGAACACGACAAGGAATCTTGCTCTTCCTAAGGATGCTTACTAATCCCCAACTGTCTTTACCCCTTTAGCTCTTAGACATGCTACTCTGGGTCAAAATAAGAGAAGGTCCCCAAAAGAGATGTATACATGACCAAAACACAAAACCTGCTGCCAGAACAACTCCAGGAGATACCAGAGAGCTCAGCCCGGCAGCTTGGCACGCAGGAGAGACGGGTCCACTGTCCCTGAAGCTCACTATAAACCACCCTGAATTTCACAAGGGTTGTGGGGGTGCGGGGAGAAGTCTTTTGGGATGTAGCCAGAAACGGAGAAGGGATGATTTTTCAGATCTGCAATCCACTTTCAGATGGGGTGATTGCTGAAGCCTCAGGCCAAGACAGTCACTGCTGGGGAGCAAGCACACGTGTAATGCAGGGTGCTGGCTACATCTTCTACAAGAGATGTAAATCATGGAGTTAGGAAGGAGCCAATGCAGCCAGTGTCTTCTTATGCAAAGGACTTCACTCAGGCAGGTTTTTGGCTACTTGACAAAATTATCTGGCTCCCAGCTGCTCTCCCATCCCCATCATATTGTCAAGCCTTGCCCAAGGTCTGTGTTTTCCATCCGATCTGGTCCCACTCCAGGCTGCCCAGGCTGACGGGTATTAATAGTCCTTTAGGCTGTGAACTCCAGGACTTGGCTGGCAGCTGCAGAGCCCCACATACTCTTTGCCTGACACATCAGTATCTGGCAAATGTCCCTGCTCCGCGTGACAGTGTGAGTTGTCTCAGCCCGCAGCCTGGTCTGGGAACGGATTGGATGCGATTAATTAGTTTTACATCTTCAGATATCCAGTCCCCCTGCCCAGTACGTGGGGCTATAGGGGGAGTGGGAATTCAGGCACTTCCCCTACGGAAGAGAGGTAGCAGGTCTGCCACTTCCCTCTGAAGCATCCTGGGTGAGTCATTTGCAATTACACCTTGTAGGAAAGGTGTGTCATACCCCCAAAAAAGGGCTGAGAGCCAGGACTGGGGTCAGAGGAGCAGGAGAGCTGCAGCCCAGACACATGGTCATATTACGACTCGGTGAGTTTGGGGCATCTTCTGCACCACCACAATCACCCAAGGCGTGCTCCTGTCGATCACAGTGACAAGGAGGTCACCGCTAATGGATGCTGCACACCTCGGAGCTGTGAAAGCCCCAGGTGACAGGGACAGCCCGTGCCCAGGAGCTCTGGACCTCCATCTGGTTTGCTGGCTCTTCATCTTGCCATGGCTGAGGCCGCAGGTGCCCATGCTGTGCATTTGGAAGAGCTGAGTTTGGGATCATGCCTCCCCAGCAAGTCCCTGGGCCTCCCAGGAAAAGAGCCTGCAGACCCTGGGAGTGTGCAGGATCTGCGCTCCACTGTGTGGGGAGAAGGGGGCACCAGGACATCCCCCTCCTGTAGACCCCCCTGCAGCTTCCTCACATCCCCGCACTCTCCCCACTGAGCAGAAACACCCAAAAGGGCTGTAAAAATTACCACAGTTTCCCCTACCCCAGCAAAAAAACCTGCTTGTCCTCAAAGCACGTCCTGTTTGACTGCAAGCAGGGGCTTAGCAGATGTTGCAAAAGCAGCTTAAAAAGGACCTGAGCGCTGGCAGGGCAGCCAAGTCCCTCTGTCAGGGGGTATTTATGGATGCTGGAGACTTCGAGCCGTGTTTGTCCACTCTCCTTCCCTCTGCACCCATGTGCCCCAGCCCCTGCAGCTGCTGCTCTGCAGGGAAGGAGCTGGGCTTTACTGGGGGAACACGTTTCCTTCATGCTCTGCTGGCACATCCATCCATGTTGGAGCCACCAGGCTGAGCAGGGAGCTTTCCCGGCAGATGGTGCCTCTGAGTCGGCAGAACTGCAGCCGGGCCGGGATCCTGCACCTCGGGCCAGGCTCTCAGGGCTGGCTGCTTCGGGGACTGGCTTCCCAGGGCTTGAAATTACCGCTCCCCCTCCAGCGCTGCCCCTTAAGATCCATTTTTGCCACGACTGTACGTCTACTCCCTACCTCCTGCCGTAGATGCTCTGCTCAGTTTGGATGCTGAGCTTCAAAAAATCTTGTGAGATTGTATTTTAACGCTTGGTTTAAATAGTGGTAAAGTGGGGCAAAGCCCAGGGAGGTGGGATGGACTCAGGGTTGCATCGGTGCAACTAGATCGTGAGTGCGCAGACGAAGCCGTGTGTGTAAATGAAGCTGTCAGAATAAAATGAGAGTATTGAGCTGGGCAAGATTAAAAAGCAGTTTTGGAGCAGGAGCAGCGTCTTGCAGCGGCACGGAGTGGGGCAGGGCGATCTCGTGGGGATCTCAGCTGCGGTGGGATCCCCTCCACTTGCTTTCCACGTGGCTCCAAGGAGCAGGAATGAAATGGAGGAGAGGAGAGGGGTGACCCCCCAACAGAGGAGCAAAGCATGCCACCCTGCCTCTTCTCGTGTCCGGCTCCTCGTTGCGGCCTTCTGGCCTCTGCCTGCACAGGGGGATGTGGGAGCAAAGCCCCCAGCGAGGCAGCAGCTCTGCCCGATGGTGCCGGTGCTGCTGGAAACCCCCGTAAAACACCCTCTTATTCAGGCTCTGTTTCCTGCGAAGCTCAAGCAAGAGCTGACCCAGAAACCCTCTGCTTTGCTGCACGCAGCATCCTTCACCGACAGAGGATTGCCCCTCCGTCCTACCCAGGTTGGCCGGGGACAAGGACATGGAGGAGCTGCCACCCCATCGCCCACTGCTCCTCCGCTGCGGGACGGGACCCCCAGGCTTTGCTTTCTGCCCCCCCGGTCCCGTCCGGAGCTGTGGGGCTGGAGCAGGAGACGAGGGACATGTCAAAGCACCTGCTTTCCCACGGTCCCTCGGTTAATTTATTAATTGGCAAGACCTGATGAGGGTGACATTTTAGCGGCTGCAGCACGGCACGAAGCGGGTGCAGGGAAGCCCGGGGGCTCGCTGTGCTCCCCCCTGTTGTCCCCGGGGTGTGTGACAGCCCCTCACCCCAGATGGCAGCCACCAGCCCCCAGGGACCGTGGGGGGCTCACACTGCGTGACACCAGCGCCAAGGCTGGGAACAGCCTCCGGCCACCCACCCGTGCCTCCACGCAGCTCACGGACATGCCCGCAGCTCCAGAGGATGCCGTCCCTGCTGCGCTGCATTACAGCCAGGTGAGCTGATGCACGGCTCCTCAGCTGGGACACTGGGAGGACTGGGAGCTGGGGTGCTGGGAGGACTGGGAGCTGGAAGAATGGGGAGCCCCAGTGCTGCCAGCCCCCTGCACGGTGACACCAGGCTCCAAAGTCCCAGCAACTGATGTAGTCTGAAATTGCTGAGCTCCGGGGCCGCATCCTTCTCCTGCTCGAGCCCCTTTCCCTGCCACCGAGTGCCACCCCTGGGCTGCGTTTACCACGGTTGGGGGGGCACAACAAGGACCTCAGGCACATCAGTGCCCCTCTGTGCCACCTCCCATGGCACCCCTGCCCAGGAGGACACGTCCCCCCCAGCCCGCTGGCTCTGTGCCCCCCCCTGCCCACAGTGTGCAGGGTGAGCAGCGGTGCCAGGGGGTCCCACTGGGCCCTTGGTGCAGGAGAGCAATTTGGGAAGAGAAGGAACGTTTCTGGCACTGGGGGGGGGGGGGGGGGGGGGTGGGGGGGGGGG
>NW_010973177.1:5760493-5760864 GCF_000737465.1 Haliaeetus leucocephalus
GCTCCCCTCCCAGTCCAAAGGGCTCCCCAATTTCCTCCTCTGGCTCCAAAAGGGGACCCAGACAGAGCCTTTTGGGTACCACTTTGGCCACCAGTACCCCCAAACCGGCGCAAATCCACCCCAAAATGACAGCAAGACGGGATGGGAAATGGGGAGAGAAGGGATGTAGAGGAGCGTGTGGGCACAGACAGGGAGATGCGGGCGCAGGGCTGGTGGGACGAGTGCCGGAGGATGGGGCTGGTTAAATGCAGGGGGACGTGCAGCCCCGTGTCCCTGTTAGGGACAGAGCAGGGGAACGTGCAGATCCGTGTCCCCGTCCCCGCAGAGGCATCCCCGTGGCCGGGACCATGTGCGGTGCCAAGGGAGGCCGT
>NW_010973177.1:5760874-5763211 GCF_000737465.1 Haliaeetus leucocephalus
GCCGGGGGGGGGGGGGGGAGGGGAGTTGTCAGGGTTTGGAACAACCTGTGCACAGGAATGGGGGGAAAAAAAGGAGAAAATACCCCCCAGCATGAGGTGCTCCCCTCCCAGTCCAAAGGGCTCCCCAATTTCCTCCTCTGGCTCCAAAAGGGGACCCAGACAGAGCCTTTTGGGTACCACTTTGGCCACCAGTACCCCCAAACCGGCGCAAATCCACCCCAAAATGACAGCAAGACGGGATGGGAAATGGGGAGAGAAGGGATGTAGAGGAGCGTGTGGGCACAGACAGGGAGATGCGGGCGCAGGGCTGGTGGGACGAGTGCCGGAGGATGGGGCTGGTTAAATGCAGGGGGACGTGCAGCCCCGTGTCCCCGTCCCCGCAGAGGCATCCCCGTGGCCGGGACCATGTGCGGTGCCAAGGGAGGCCGTGTTTGACATTCCCCCCGGTCGTCGGCTGGGGCCGGGGCGGTGTGTGACCGCATGTCGGTGGCATTCCTGGACTAACTCGGGCACTCGATGGCCTTCACCGACCTTGCCCTCTCCCCGTTACCCGTCTCGTTAACCCCACAGGATCCGGGGATGGAGCTGGGGGCAAAGCCGTGCCCACGAGAGCAGAGCTGTGACCACTTGCACCATCACCCGGGTCTGTGCCAAGACCTCTCGTACCCCAAAGTGACCCAGGAGCCCCCAAACCGCTGCCCCCAACAGCTCAGATCCTCGCCCTGCCTGCGCACAGGAGCTCCGCATCCATGGGGGTCCCTGTGCCCGCCAAAAGCCAGAGAGGATCAGCATGTGGGGGTCCAGGGGGGTTCAACTGCAAAGCCACTGGAGCCGTGGGGCTCCTCGTGGTGGGACCATGGCACGGGGACGGACCCACGCTGGCAGCAGGGAACCGACGGGCTCCTGCGCTCTGGGACGTTTCCCGTTACGGGCAGTAAGGACAAACGTCCCCGCGCCCCGGGGACATCCTGTGCTGCCTCTCCGGGGGCCGTTCCTGCCACCGGAGAGCGGGGCTGTCCCAGTTCTGCCCCCTTCCCTGTGCCATCAGATGCCTGGCAGCACCCCCAGACCCCCACCAGCATCTCCCACACCCCAAAACCCCCATGGGCAATACCTGATGCACCATCCCCTTGTGCCGGGGGGGATGCCCAGCAGCCCCCCGGATCAGGCCCTTTGGCCACAGGCTATTTTTATCCTGTCTAGTGGCAGAGCCCAGTCCTCAGCCATACAAGGAGCCATCAGCCGCCCTGGGGAGGTAATTTGTCCCCAGGGTGCCATATTTCAGGTCGCCCAAGTGGATGGCAGCGACCCGGGTGGGGGGGAATTGTCACCTCAACGGAGCAACCTGCTCATCTTACGTCCCCGGCCAGACGCTGCGGACATCCCGCTCGCCTCTTGAGGACACCTTGTGATGTTTGTTCCCTGATACCCAGCCCCTGTTTCTCAACTCGCCCTGAATTTAGCACCTGGCGATGAACAGGTTCCCGACGGATGAGGACACAGGGTTAGAAATAGCTCGCTGCTCCAGCCATCGATGGGAGCGTGGTGGCCATGGGGCTGGGGCAACATCTAGATGCTGGGCTGGGGGGCGAGGGCAGGGCCGGATCCAGGGCCAACAGATCCAGGGCCAATGGATCTGGGCCCTCGTCCCCCAGCCCAGCCGATTGGGTTTTGCTCGTTAGCACAGCTCCCCATCTGACAGGAGAGCTAAGTGACATGCCCAGGGACATCCCAGACACCAGTGGCAGAGACACCAGGACTTTGCCGGGGGCCATCCCACCCCAAGGTGGGGGTCTGGGCGTTGCACACGCTTGTGCAAACCCCCACGCTTGTGAGGGCAAATCTGAAGGTTGGCAAAAGCGAGGGGGGTCCGGCTCTGGGGGGTCCCTGGACCATGAAGCATCCCTTGGCTGACCCCCAAACCCTATATCCCCCCTGCCAGGGGCTTGTCACCTCCCCACAGCGTGGGGACCCCCTTGGCCCCACAGTAGGGGGACCCCCCAGCCTGCCCCCCCGCCTCATTTTAGCAAAATCCCAGTCCAGAGGGTACAAGGGGTTTGGGGTCACCCCAATGGGTGGGAGGAGGTTTGGGGTCACCCCCTCCTGCCGTGGGGCTCCCCACGGGGATACACCCTCCTGCCAAAGCCCCCCATGGCTACGTGTCAGACCCCCGTCCCGGTGCCGGCAGAGAGGGGCTGCTTCTCCCACCCAGCTCCTCCGTACCCCAATGTGGGGTCTGGGGGTGGCAAGTGGGGCTGGAAAAGGCCCCCCCCCCCCCCCCAAAAAAAACCCCACCCACCCTGCGCAGGCGCTGCCAGCCAGGCGTGGGGACCCCCG
>NW_010973177.1:5763844-5764435 GCF_000737465.1 Haliaeetus leucocephalus
GCCACGCGCCTGCCACGTGACAACCCCCCCTCCCCCCCCCCGGCTCGGGCGCGGGTGCCCGGGGAATCCCCCGCCCCCTCGGTGTGTTTACATCGACCCGCCAATCAGCGTCTCTCTAGCAGCACACCCCCGCGGCGGGGGGGGAGGTGGCTTTGTGATGCCTCTTCCCATTGGGCGCTGCGCCCGCCCATCAGGATCTAGGCGAAAGGGGCGGGGTGCTGGGGTTATTTACATCGCGGTCCCGCCTCCGTGGTCTGCCTGTCTGACCCCACGTGGGGGACGCGTGCGTTCAACCAATCCGACCCTTCGGGGTTAGCCAACCCGGAGGCTAGGAGGCGGATCCGAGTCTCCAATCGGACGGCGGTGGAGCGGGTGGGACTAGAACCTTAGAGTGGCAGCGGACTGGTGGAATAGCGATAGCGCTCGCCCTCCCTTTCTCCCAACCAAGGCTTAGAGCCGAGGGCGGGGAGGCGGGGACGCGTGGCGGGCCTGACCAATGGGGTGCCAGGTTTTGTGATGGGCGGGGCGGGTGGCGGCGGCGGCGGCTGTGGCGGCGGCGGTAGCGGAGGGCGGGCGGCAGCGGCCCGGCCC
>NW_010973177.1:5764446-5784632 GCF_000737465.1 Haliaeetus leucocephalus
ACGGGGACGGGGACGGGAACGGGAACGGGGGTTCCGGGACGAGCACCGGGTCTCACGCCCGACCGGGCCCCGGCTAGCCCGCGGGCCTTCTCGGGACCAACACCGGGGGCTGGCTGGCTCACAACCGGGCAGGCCCCATCCCATCCCGGTTGGAATTCCAGCCCCGCCGGGCGACATTCGTAGGCCCCGGCTACGCTTCGCACCTCTGTCAGTCTCCTACTCCTGGGAGCGGTCGCGTTCCGGTGGGGAACGGCCCCGGGGCGGGAGCGAACGAAGACACCTCGGGTCTGGGTCCTTTACCGGATCGCAGGCGTCGGCGGTTTTGCCGGGGGAGCTCTTTCCCCGGGCGGCGGTGTGGGTGAGGAGGGTTCCCGGGAGCAGGTATGGAACCATGGGGACCGGCAGGAGCCAGCCCATCCTGGCTGATTTCACCCCAAAAAAACCACCAGCGGGGCCCTGCCAGGCTTCAGCCGGGCTCTCTTCCACCGCCCTGTCCCTCGTCTCCCTCTCCCCCTCCACCCACGCCCGGCATTTCTCGGGCGCAGGCTCCCAAAACAGTCCCCAGGCTCCTCTCTGCGTGGGTTGGGCCCTTCACCCGTGGAGCGAGGCGAGGGCAGCGTGCCACCGGCCCTGCTGACCCCCCCAACCCCACGAGGAGCAGGGGGGCAGGGGGAGATTGGCTTCTCCCTCCGAAGCCCACTCCCACGCCATGATCTCCACTCCAAGTGGAGCACGCAGGGCTCAGGCATGGCGGTCCCACATGCTGCCATCGTTCCAGAGGGGCCCCCCCCCCCGACCCAGAGGTGGGCAACACGATGTGCTAGCTTTGCAGGTTTGCACTGACTGGAAGTTGGTTTTGCAAATTTACCTAAAAAAAAACCCAAAAAACTACCCCAGCCTGTGCCGCAGAGGCTGGGGATGCAGCACACGGGTGGGTTGCCTTCCCCAGCCCAGGCCAGCCTGCCCTCCCCAGCCATGTTTACGGGGGACGGGATGCAGCACCGGCAGGCTCGGCATGGCGTAGTCAGCTCCTGGCTTGTGCCCTTCAGATATTTTGTTACGTGCTGGCTCTTCAGGTTTCAGCCTGGCATGCAGCAACAAGTCAGATATTGCTACAGGAGCATCGCAGCCAGGTAGGAAAACTTCTCTGCGTCTGACGCGGTGACTGCTTGACAGGATGCACGTTGGGCTCCATGTCGCTTTGGAGTACAGCTGATCTGGATCCTTGTTCCTACGTTAGCCTTGGCCATAGAGACCGCAGAAAAGGCTGCGTGAAACCCTCAGTTGTGTTTGCTCGGTTCCTGATAGCTCGAGACAAAAATGCGTATTGTAATATTGCGTTGAAAATGTCCCCGTTTCCTTTCTGTGCAAAGAAGTCTGCGGGTTTTCCCTCTGAAGAGCTCCTGGGTGGCAAGCTGAGGGGAGGGAACAGCCCTTTTCCAGGCTGAGAAGGGAACAGCCAGGCATGCGTGTGCGTTGTGTGTAAGATGCACACGTGTCCTTGCAGGATTCCCCACGTACGTACTTGAGATGGGCAGAAAACACCAGCCGTATGCAGGTGGATAGTGTATCAGAGCGCTTACTTAGAGGGAGCTGGACTTTCATGTGAACTTTCAAGCTTTTGTTCTGGAAGTGAACGGCCAAGGAGGGAAGCAGGCTTGTTCCCTTCCCTTGAAGCAGCAGTTTGCTTTCCCCTCACAGCTGGCAGCTGTGAGCTGCAGTCTGAGGCCAGCCGCAGGACGGTGAAGCGAGAACCTCGGCCATTCACCTCTGGGTCATCCGTCACCAGGCAGGCTGGACTGGCTGCTCTGTGGTGCCCCAGGGACCGCAACGGCATGAGGACAGTGTCCGTCCCCGGAGCTGTCATCGCGCCAGCCCTTCCACTGGTGTTAATTTGATCCACGCCAGTGTTGTCGGCAGCCGAAATCCGGGCTGCTGAAAGGCAGCCGCCAGCCAGCCTGCCCAGTGCCCGCTCTTGTTTGGTGTTGACAGGGCATGTTTTGTCAGGTTTTGGTGGCCTGGAGAACAGTGCCGAGCCCCGGCAGCTGTGACCGCGCTACCGCAGCCTGCATACGGCCGAGGGAAGGAGCAGCAGGAGCCAGTGCCGTCCGGCTGCCAAGGTGCAGACCTGAGCTCCCAAAATGCGGGTTGAATTGCCATGTCTGCCTTGGCCTCTAGCCTCACTTCGCTTCCCTGTCCCCCCTCAGAGTGAAAGCGATGGCGTGGAGGGCAGGCATCCAGCACCAGATTGGGTGAAGCCCGAGATGTGAGTACAGGGCACACACTACAAAGTGCCTGGAAAGGTGCCTCCATGTCGGGTCTCTGGCACAAACAGAGATAAAGCTGCTTCTGCAAATCTGTAGAGCCCTGGCAAAGCGTTCAGTTTGCTGCCCTGATCTCCGTTTCCAGCCGTTGCTGCTGCAGAAATTGCACCGCTGGCTTTTTCTGCTCTCGGTTCTCTCTGCCTGCACCCAGGCAGGCAGGGAATGCTGTCCCCGTGGATGTCCCTGTGTGGCAAGCATGCAGTGCATCCGTGGGAAGAGCATCGCCTGGCTCCGATCAGGAGGTTTCCCCTCCCAGAACAGAAGTGGCAGCCACTGCCAGGGGAGCTGGAAGGTGCTGCTTGATGGATGCTCTGGTTTGAAGTCTTTAAAAACTTCTTTTATCAATTCCCTTAAAGAAACTACAGAATATTGCTGCTCGCAGGCTCATGAGCGGTGCTGGTTGGCCATATCGCTGCTGCAGTGTATCGCAGCATTAATCCTGGCAAGCAGCAGGACCCGTTTGTGAGCTGTCAAGTGCAGAATGTGTCGTCTTTGCCTGAGATTAAAAGTAGCTCAATGAAGAGCAGTGTTTAGAATGAATTTGAAATTAGGTTTCGAAGTGTTTCTTGGACACAGCTCAAGAGCGTGTTCAATGTTTCTGGTGCTTTCAAAATGACGGGGGGGATCTGGCGGCACTTTGTTTTGTGCCTGAGCAAAGTGGGGGATTGTTCTTGTGGACGCAGATTAAAATAGTGCAGGATGAGATTATCCCCCAGATCAGAGATGGAAATAGGATGCAGTTCCTCAGCAACTGAGACATCTGAAAATGGAAAGCTCCACATCTGCTGTGGGCTTCGAGCAGGGTCTGGCACCCACCCTGCAGCAGCCCAGCAAGCGCAAGAAGGGAGTACCAGGAGTCCAGCCTAACACCACGAGTCCAGGCTAACCTGGAAGACTTAACGTCCTCTAATTACAGAGGGCTGAAGACAGCGGGGAGCAGTGGATGACTCCCCCAGGTCTGCAGCAGCTTGCCAGCTCAGCGCTTCAGCGTCGGTGGTAGGGAAAAAAACCTGAAGTGCCAGTATAATAGGAAGGAGAAGCCTGAGGAAAAAAAAGTACTTGAAAGACATCGGGGTGGTGATAGAGTGTGGGCTGGGCTGGAGCTGGATTGCAGCCTAGCAGAAAAAGCCAGACCCAGTCACGCCGGGTTCCCCAGTGAGACCCAGCTGGAAGCAGAGAGGAGTTGAACATCACAAGTGCCATGCGGGGCAGCTGGCAGTCCTCACGGCTACTGGAAAAATCGACACGGCTGGGAGATAAAAAGTGCAGCTTGAGACTCCGAGGTGCAGAGACCTTATCTGCAAGCAGAGATTAGAGCAAGGTAATCTCTATGTTTACTGTGCAAGGCGCAGGTGGGCAGAAGGAGAAGCTGGTGGAAGGAGCGAGGGCGTTGGAAGTGGGGCTGAACCAGATCGACTTGTGGAGCGTGAGAAGTACCTGTGGGAGCTGAAATGGGAGAATCCAGTCCCTTGGGAAATGAGGCTAATGAGTTGCCCTTCTCTGACTGCTGCTTTGCAGGAGTTGAGAGGTGCCCTGCAAAAACATCCAGCCTTCCCTTCCACGCCTTGCCCCAGCTCTGCCTGAGCGCGGATCAGTCCTAGGCTTCTGGTCGAGGACTTCAAACCAATTTGCTCGTGCTCCAGTATGCCTCTTCTGTGGGAAGCGTTTCTGCACTGATTGAAGGGATAAAATAGTGGATTTCTTTTTATGAATTTGAGTTAAATTTCAAATGCAAGTTAAAATTTGAGTGTCGTTACACCCGAAGTGCAGCTGGGATGAGGGTGCAGCAGCACAGGCTTGGGGATGCAGCCCTAACCTCTCACCTTCCCCTGCGGTGCCAGCCCTTGTAAACCCAGCCTTGCTCCTAAGCACTTGCAGGGCAGTCAGGAAGGAGAGGATCTGTGAAAGTGCACAGAGGAAGAAGGGCTCAGTTTTGGGTTTGGGGTTTTTTTTCTGAAGTCTGGGTTGTGCTGGGTGGGTTTTCCTGCTGAAGGACCAGCCCGTCTGCAAACACAATGATTCCCAAAGCTATTTATAGAGCTGGGAGCCCTGGCCGGCCAGCCTCCTCCATCACGTAACCCTGCGCTCCCTGCCGAAGCAGCCTCTGCCGAGATTTTGGCTCTGGCCGCGCCAGCCTGGGAGGGTAAGGAGGACCATATGTCCCTGCCTTGAGCCAAGCGCGCAGCTGTGCTCGATTCTCCCGTCTGGTGCTGACTTGTTAACTCTTTGGGGGCGAAGGGGAGGAACGTGCCTCATGCCACGCTTGGCGTAAGAAAGGGATGCTCTCTTAGGGGCCGAAACCAGCCAGAAGTGGGATGCATGAAGGGTCTTGCCTCCCAGGAGTTCCTCAGTCCTGCTGTGACTAACCCTGACTTGTTCTGCCGTGTGTTATCCTCCTGAATTAGGTAAGGAAATGGTCTAATGGCCTGCCTGGAAAGAGCGGGTAACCATATGTGTAATTCTGGGGTATTGAAGTGCGTTATCCAGATTATTAATAACTCGCCGTGCCTTATGCTGCTCCGTCGCAGGAGCCTGAAGCGTTCCCGCCTGTACGCTCTCCTCCCAGGGCGGCTCATTCCAACCACAGTGCGATCTCGCCGTCTGCTGCCTCTTGTCCTTTCCCCTCTCCACCCGACGGACGGTGCCACAGCTCGAGGCGCACAGGCAGCACTGCCCACCTGCCGTTCCCTCTGTACGTGGCTCGCCACTGGAAAAATGCTTGCCTGCAAGATCAGCTTGCTTCCCTGCCGCTCCGACTGCATCACCCTGCATTATCTCCTTCTCTGCATCGGGCTCTCGCCTCCTGCACTCCTCTGGCAGCACAGCGGGTACCTATGCCTTTGCCCTTGCTATCTTATCACTCCTCTGTCTCAGCTTTGTCTCCCTCGGGGTCAGTGGCCCCCTTTTATACCACGCTTGGGTGCTGCCTGCTCTAAGGAGTCCTTCCCACCTCCTGCCGAGTCGGTCCACAGAGTCTCTGCCCTCCTTGCATCAACATGGTGGCAAGAGCACCTTGCTCTTGCTCTGCTTTGTCATTCCAAGGAGTGGGAGCCCAGTGGGACGAGGCAGTGATGGGATGAGGCAGCCCGCTTGGCCTCGCAGCGTCTGCTCTGAAGCAAGGGCAGCGTGTCCCGCATAGCACAACCCGACCGCCTCGGCGGGGTTTGCACCAGCGCAGTGCGCGCAGGATTGGACCGCAGCTGCAGAAGTGCAGGCAGAGAGGTGGGCAGAGGGCGAGCTGCTGCAGTACCTGTCTGCTGCTGCCAAAGGGATCAGGTGAGGGGCTGGGGGAAGAGGGACCAGACCTGCCCTTGGCAGCGCTGAGCCACCGTCGCGTCCGCTGACTCCAGCCTTGTGCCTCCTGCTTTTTCCCCCTGGGCTTTGAAGGCCAGGTAACGCTCACAGCCCTGCAGTGAGCTGTGCAGCAGGGCTGGACGATGCCCAGCCTTGTGCCTGGACCACGGTGCCATCTCTGCGTAGCAGCACAGGGGCCAAGAGAGACATCCACACAGAAATGTGGATGTTTCCTCCAAAAAAAGTCCATCCCCTTTACGTTGGCATCTTCCTGCATGAACTGTGCTGATTAGTTTGCCCTCAGATGTCTCGGTCACTTGGGCTAATTTGGATTGGTGACTATTTCCAGCTTAATGGACCTGGGACCACCTGGTAGCCCCAGCTGGGGTCAGGTCCTGCAAAATCTGTAGCCTTAAAGCATCATGCATTTAAGCATCACCCAAATACCAAACAGGGGCTGAATTTCTGTTTCCCGCCTCATGTTGTCCAGTACCTTTTCCAAAGGAAACCTACTTTGCCAGGCTGCTGTTCCAGCCCCAGGTGAGTATGGGAGTATTAAGAGTGATGAAGATGTTTGTAAAGACTAGCCGGGACCTCCCAGGCTGCCTCCCTGCCTTGCAGGCAGCCACAGGGCGTAGCTCCTCAGGTTTTGCTGTGCTCCGGCTCAGGACGTACAGCTCTCTGGAGGTGGTTTGTGAGCTCTGGATGTGTTTTCTGAGCTCTCAGTCCCCAGGTTAAAGATTACGTTTATTTTATTTTTTTTTAATCTGCTTAATTTTCCAAGGGAAAGGAGAAACAAATCTAAGAAGCCTTTGTTATAAGAAAGCAGATTTTTTAATTTATTTTAGTTTTAATGGAGAACCATGGCTCAGAGCAGTAAGCTCACTGCAGCATCTCAGCAATATATCAAAATTACCCTGGCTCTGTGCGTACTTGGTAGAGCGTCAACAGGCTGACGGTTACAGCGCTGCTCCGGTGACTCAGATAAATAACACGCAGACCAAAACATACATTGAGCCTGGCTCGGCCAGACTGGAAAATACACTTTTGGAAGGTGCTTTTCCAGGCGGGGATGGCTCTGCATGGCCGGGGCTGCTGTGAGGGACTGCTGGCGTGCTCCAAGCACCGGCTGATAGGGGAAAACCGTGACCTTGGGTCCTTCAGACCTAGCTGTGAAAAATGGGAGATTAAAAAAAAACACTTTGGTGGTTTGTTTTTTCTTTCCCCTTTCGTGTTTGGGCTACCGAAGCAGTACGTCACATAGATCGTTCCTGTGCTGTCACCGTCTGCGCACGTACCCCTGCCCCTGGGTATCCGCTGCCCTTCGTGCTGTTACCGGCCAGCAGCGACAGGAGATTTGGGTGCCTGCCTTACCATTTGGTGAGTTTTTACACCCAGGATATTCCCAGTAGATGCCCAGGCAGGAGCCACCCGCCCCCCAGGCAGGGATGAGCTTGCAGGGCAGCCTGCCTCTCCTGCCTGCTGCTTGCTGCCGGCTGTTTCTCCCAGCAAAGCGCAGGGACGTTGCTCTGCGGAAGGGCTTCTGTCTCGCTCCGTGACACTTAAATGTCTGTGCTGGCCTCTCCCAGCTCCCTTTTTGCTCGGAGCCATTCAGAAACTTCTGGCCACAGCAGGCAGGGGCTGGCTGTGTGGGATTGCTCGGGAAGCTTTGGGGTGGCTTAAATCTAACAAAGGAGGTGGGAATAGTGTGGTGGGGAAACGTGCGTGATAACCACAGTGAACGTGGTTCCATGGTGAACGTGGGGGATTCTGTGTCTGCTGAGAGGGGCTGGAAATGGGGCTGTGGACACCTATGTGTTTAAAAAAAGAGAGTGAGAAAGAAGGGAAATAAAAAAAAAAGAAAAATGGACCCGTTGGTGACAGAGTAAACAAGTGGCATTGACTGTGATGTGGAGGTACAAACGCTTCCCGCGCTCTAATTTTGGCAAGCAGCAGGTCTGTTTATGCAGCCTGGGGACCGCAGCAGATGGTGCCCGGTGTGCCCAGGGCTGCCCTTCCCGGGGGGTCCCAGCTCTCCGTCTGCCCCTTACGGGATGGCGGAAGCCAAAATTGGGAAGCCGAGCTCGGCCGGCATCCCCAGACCCTGTCTGCCCCATGGGAGCCCTTTGGTTTGCTCCGGGCACTGGAGTGGGATGCGTGGATGGCCAAGGGGCTGCAGGCTCTGCACGGATGTTGGGATGCTGGCAGCGCTCGGGGCTTGCCCTGCTGTTAGGATCTGTTTGTGCTGAGAGCTGCTGCCTTTGCTGCTCCCCATCTGCCTGAAAAACCTGTCCTGCTGACGGGAACTGCGATGAAAGTCCTGCTGCCGCGTTATAAACCTGGAAGGGAAACTAGACACAAGCCGTCCTTTCATGTGTCTGCTCCCACACCACAGCACGCCACCCTCCTCGCTGTGCTGGGCTAGCTGCCCTCCTCTGCCTCTCCTCCTCCCGCAGCACCCACAGCTCTCCACGGCTGTGCCGTGGGTGCCGGGTCACACACACCAAACACTCGGGGAAAACCCCCTTTGCTGTTCAGAAAGAGCTGCAAAGCTCTGCTGAGAGCCAGCACCACGGGAGCGGGATCTCTTTGCAGCCAGATTAGTAAGGAGTGTGGAGTCTTGGGGAAGGAGAGGAAGCTTTTTATTCCTTTTTTTTTTTTTTAAAGCATAAAAACCATAAAATTAAACATTGCAAAAACCTTCCCTCCTCTCTTGTGCTGCTTCTCCAGCTACACTGTTCTCTGCAGTGGCTGGTACGGAGCCACTGGACCAGAGCAGGCACCTCGCTTCGTCTCTTGACAGCGGCTGCCTGATCTACAGCAGGGCAGTGGGAGGACTTTCGGTTCGACCCAGCGCCCGTCCTGCCTGTCTGCGCAGAGGACCCAGCTCCGGACGCTGTACGTAAGCTGTGAATCCTGCCAGCTCCTCAAAACTCATGTGTCCTTGAGCTCCAGGCTCTGCCTGTGCAAACATCTGCGCTGGCGGCGAGAGAAGCAGGGAGGAAAGGAGGCAGAGCTCCCCCATCCAAACCTTTTCATGCCTTTTTGCTTGCTTTGCAGCTCTGTTCTCCTTCCTGCCTGCCCTGCCACTCTCTTCTGCCAGACTTGAGCTGTCTGCCGTCAATAAGTCTCGCTGATCACGAGAGAGCCGCCGTGTTGGCTTTGGCATGGTTGAAGTTTCCATGCTCCATTCGGAGCCTTTCTTGCTTCTCTGCAGATAACAAAGGCTGCTTCAGTGTGGCCTGGTGCTTTCCCCCGAGGCTGCAGGCAGCCCGAGGAACGTGCTGCTCTTCCTTTTCCTTTTTTCTCCTCCTTTTTTCTTTGCCCAGAAGCAGCCATGTTAAAGCTGTGCTGCTCTTGGGGACCCAAGAGTGTTGGTATGCAAGGGCTGTGCACCTTTGTTATTGGTGGGGATGCTTTTCAGAGAGTAATGTGCGACAGCTATCCCGTACTCGTCTATGCTTCAGATTCCTCCCCAAAATAAGAATAATCTGTTTGGCTCCTAGAGCAGGCTGCATTTAACGAGTAATGTGGGACTCCTGCTCCTGGGGGATTGGAGCGGCTGCTGGGATGCAGATCTGATGGCAGCTGTGACCTGTGTGGAGACAGAAAAGACTGGGCTCTGGCGGGGTTGTTGCTTGCTCTCACAGCCTTGTAGGGCCTCGCGGAGACTCTGAGAGGTTGTCTAATTTGTTTCCTAAAGTAGGATTAGGCATACCTGGACCATCCGTGGTGCCCATCAGTAACTGTTCCCCAAAACTTTCAGGGAGAGGCTTGTCCCCCTTGCAAACGGCATTAGTTCCCATCATTGCTACTGGTCTCCCCAGCCTCACACACCCCCCCCCCCCAACCCAATTTCTACTGCTGCAAAAACCAAAACACCCTCTGTATCCATGAGGACAAAAGGCTGGTTTTTCTGCAACCTCCCTCTGTACCGAAAGGGCTGTTGTGCAGGGCTCCCCGGCTCTCATTCTCCTCGAGACCAAACCAAGCCACTTCTGCCAGTCATCCCAAGAAGTCGTGTTTTCCAGCCCCTGCTTGTGCGGGATGCTCTCCAGCTCATCCCTGGGCCCCAGTGCTGTGCTGGAGCTGGATGCAGCTCAGCTCCAGACAAAGCCTTTACCAGGCAAGAGTAAAACATACAGCTGGGATGTCATTACGTGATATTTGGACGTTTTTCAGCAGGGTTGTGCTGGCCTTAGTCCACGTTTTGCTATTCCATAGGATTTTGCTATTGAATTATTGTCTCATTTATCTGTCTGTGCGTCCTTCCCTCCGTCTGCTCCTGGGAGCCTTTCAGAAACTGAGGTTTGGGACTCCGTAAGGTTTGTCTTGCTTCAGGCCATGCTCCTGGGACTCTGAATGCCTGCTTTGAAAAAGGCAGCCTTCATGTCACAAACCAACAGGATTTTGTGAAATGCCCCCTAAAAATAAAGAAATTATGGCAGAGATAAAGGGACATGAACTGGCATGTGTATGTTCTGCCAAAAAATTCAGTATTTTGGAGCAGGGGACAATCTGCTTCTGTGGTGTTGGTGTGTTAACTGCAGTGATAACCCAGTTGTGGTCTTTTGGTGTGTTTTGTGGCAGATTTAAAATAAATGGGATGGATGGATGGATGGGGTTTGGGGTGCCGGTGCCTTTCCAAGCCCTGTTCACAACTTCTCCAGGAGCTGCTGGTCAGGTCACCCCTTGCTCTAAGTCCAGACCAAATATGTTCAGACTATCTCTGATGGGTCAAAACCATGAAAAATAGATGCTGCCTCTACCAGGGAGGTGTAGCGCTGCTTCCAGCACTTTTGAGAAGAGGAGTCAGGAATAGCACTGTGCCTTAGAAAAAAGCAGCCTGGAAGCAGCAGGTTCTTGTGCTAGAAGCCTGAGCTGTCACCCATCAGATCAGCATGGCTGGTGGCGAGCCTCCATCTGGGAGGTGGGTGGCTGGCATGGGTTGGGGGGCACGGGGACCCCGGCAGCTCCCTCACCCCCTTGTTTCTCTTCCCAGAGTCAGTAATGATGAATGGCTCCGACCTCGCCAGTACAACGGCATCCAGTCCCAAATCCAAAGAGGACCAAGTAGTGAATGGCCACGATGAAAAGGAAAACAACCCCTTTGCAGAGTACATGTGGATGGAGAACGAAGAAGACTTCAACAGACAGGTAAGACCGGGAGGGTGGTTGCCAGCTCTGCGTTTCTGCGGCTAAAATTGAGGCAAGGGTAGAGGCAAGGGAAAGGTTTCCTCTGATGGGCACCATGAGGTGCGTGTGAGTCACAGCCGGCGCAGGCCCTGCACAGAGGAGGTGGCTCAAGGGAAGAGTCATCCTGCTTATATTGGATCTGCCTGTAAGGACATGGGATGGATAAAGTCAGGAAAAACTAACTCATGATGCCTTTGACCCTCTCAGATCTTTCTCAGAGGGACGCTGATGGCACCATCTTCTCTTATGCTTTGCTGTGATAACTGAGACCTTCCTTTTCTGTATGCTCAGCTGGAGAGAGCGGACCAGCATAAAAATCAGTGCTCCAAATTTGAGAGCGTTTGTAGCCTAGCTATCTCAGCAATGCGTTCCCGCAGTTAGCACCTCTCGTTTCGGGTAGAAGTCTCCGTTTCAGTGAAATGGTCCTGAATACGCTTGGAGCAGCCAGACCACATGGTAGGAACCTTGGCCACTAGATGCTGTGTCTGTAAGGGCCAGCTAAGCTCCTGAGAGCTTCTGGTAGATTGTGGGGGCACTTGAACAGCTCTTGCTTGTGGAATAATGATGCAACCCCATGAGCTGGAGCAGAGGGAGCAGCCGTATAGCATCCTCCTTGTGCTTCTGCTTTGGGTCTTCATCCAAATGCCAGGATAGCACAAGGCAGCAGGGAAGAGCTTGCTGGAGGCTCGCTGGTCCCTCCTGCCGTCATCCCAGTAGCTGGAGAGAAGTTAGACACCTTGAACTGGGCAAAGAAGGAGCTTGACCCTTCAGCTGGCTGAGCTGTGCTACAGGCAGAAACCCTGAATTTTCCTGGACACTTCCCCTCCCTAAAACATCCTCACGAGTGTGGCCAAGCACTGGATTCCCATCACCGGGGTGTCAGGAGACCAGCAGGGAGGGACCTCTGGAGCTGTGGGCGGGCTGGACAGAGGGATTTTATGTCCCCACCACACCCCTGGTCACCAAAGGAGGATTTCATCAGCTTTACTGGTGTTCTCAGCAGAAAATCTCCATATGGTAATACTTAAGTCTCGTTCCCACAGGAGGAAACTGCAGCCACTTGCTGACAGTAACTCCTGGTGAGTGTGCAGCAGCTGCCTTATGCTGTCCCACATCACGTTAGCAATTGTTAGCGAGCTGTGACTCAAGGCTTTTGTTTTATTTAATGACGTGATTAGGCAGCAGCCAGCCCCCACAAGCAGCTGGGCTGATGGAAATGTGTGAGATTAATTAGTTAATGTTTGTAAAGCGCTGTCTTGATTAAAAGCCTGATGAAGGCAAAGTGCAAAGCAAACCATACTGCAGCTCCATGCCGAAGGGAGTGTCCCGGGGCGGAGGAGCAATGCGGAGGGAGATGGAGGAGGGAGGAAAACGGAGCCAAGACCTCAGGGCTTCCCTGTGTTGGGCTCCATGTCGCCGAGATACTTGCTTGTGCTTTCCTGGTCTGCCAGCTCTCACTTCTGCACTTCCAACCCCTTAGCGATGCCCTGGGAGCTCAGCCCTTCATCCAGCTCCTGGTGAAACACTGCTCGGGGAGGAAAATGGTTTGTACAGAAGCTGGAGTCACTCTTTAAGGGCTTTGAAGTCCACGTGTCCACTGGTGGGGCAGCAGTGGGGTAGGGAGAGCTGTCCTGTGCCAGGACCTTCATCTGTTAGAAGGCAGCGCTCATGGAAGAAGCTGTCCTCGGGCTGGCATGGGTGCTCATGGGGCTCGGTTTCGGGTGCTGCACCTCGTGCCTCTCAGCTGCTCCGTTCTGCTCCCTGGCCTGAGTCGCCCCTGAGTGCCCCCGGGAGAGGATGAGGGGCACAGGGTGAGGGTGATGGGGGCACAGGGTGAGGGACGGCAGGCACATCCCTTTCAGTGGTGGTGATGGCTTCTGCCACCTTCACATGCAAGCCCCGGTGGCTTGGGGCTGCTGTAAGATGTGGGGCTGCTGTAAGATGTGGGGCTGAATCTTCCTCCAGACCCACTTGCTCTTCCCTCTTCCTCAGCTTTCTGAAGCCATGCTGCTTCCTTGCCTTCTTCGCAAATGTTTTCTGCCATCCAGGCCCTGAGCGAGGGGAACAGGCAGGTGTTTTCAGAAACCCACGAGCTTCTTGGCACAGTCTTCCCTTATTTATGTGAGCGACGTTCCTTTTCCCATGGAGCCAGCACATCCCGGAGGGCAAAAAGGGAGTGGTGGTCTCTTGCGCTAAGAAGAAACTGTGCTGACAGCAGGTGAGGTTGGTGCAGAAGGACCTGGGGCGGGAGGTGACAGAGCTGCATTAAATACCACAGGAAGCCAAAGAAGAGCCCTGAGCAAATACTAAACCCTTTATCTTCTGGTTCAAGTTGTCACGATGCAGTGCAAAGGAGTTGATGGTTTCTGGCTAGAGGGCTAGCAGGTAGGTACAGGTGTCAGCGTGTCCAGGATCTCCCCTTCTCTGTCCGCTGGTCCAGAACTGACATTGTCACCACGTCCCTAGCTCGCAGCCAGCACTGGCATTGTCCCCGATGACCAGTTGCGTGCACTGAAAAGGCTGTGGTGTGGGAAGGGGAACAAGGCACTGCTGGACTGCGGTTAGAGTATGGCTGGCAGTGGTGAGACTCAGAGGAGAGGGAATATTCATCTGGGTTTGAAGTGTTGCGAGACGCACAAAGCTCTGGGCTCACTCCATCAGTGTCCTGTGGAAGTGCAGGATCCCAGGGCAGTCATTGTCATCGTCACCTGCCGGGGCGAGCCAGCATTCCTGGGGTGGTTTTTTTTAATATCCTGTTTTCATGTGCTAGTGCCAGCACGTAGTTTCAAGGACAGCCTCTGGAAACCAGTTGAGGACAGCGATGGAATGGTTTGCTAGCCGTAAAGGGGATTTTCCCCTGGCTAGACCCAATTTCTTCTAAGGCTGGTGGCGAGAAGCTCTGCAGTAGCTGAGGCTGGAGATGGCGTCCAAGGCTTGGTTACTGTGAGAGAGCTTTTCACGACCCTCGCAAGTTTTCCTGGATGTGATTTTAAACGTAGCAGGGACCGGTTGCGAATAACTTGAAAGTCAATAGCGCTGTGGGTTTACCGGAGTTACCTTCCCAAGCTGTTTGTGACAGGCAGGTCTCTCTAAATGCCGTGGTGAGGCAGTGGGACCCCGGTAGCCCACCGGTGGCAGGGGCTTGCCAGCCCGTCCCCAGCTCAGGGGCTGCAGTACAGGGCACAGTGGGTTGCAGAGCTCCCCTTTTCCCCCTCAGGAAGCCAGTTTCAGTTGTAGTTTCTGCTTCCTTGTAAAATGGAAGGGTTTAAGCTTTTCAGAGCGTTTTCTGGTTCATGGATTCACTCAGCCCTTTTGGACTCAATAACAGCTGCTCAAAATCGTGCTGTTTCTGGCTGTCGCCCCGTCTGCTCATTTTCGGGCGAGCACGTGCCTGTTTAGCAGGAGGCCGGCGGCGGCGCGGGCTGCCCAGCTCACTGCCTCGCTTGCTTTGCTCGAGTCAGCATCCAGAGAAAACCAGCCTGGAAGATGGGAGCAGCTGGTTAATGCGACCCACCGATGGTACGTGCCTGCTCAAGGGTGAGGACGGGACCCCCAGGCCCCCCTCCTGCCCGTCTCTCCTGCCTTGCTTTGCCAGCACACCCCTGCTCCTGGAGCCCAAGCCAGGTCCTGTGGCTTTCCTAGGCCTTGGGAGGAATTTTCCTGCAGCGGAGATGGCGTCATCCATGGTGTACTCGACGGGAGCCGACTGCCACCCTGCGTTGGTGCTTGCAGAGCACCGGTCTGCCGAGGGGGCTGAGCAGAGCCGGTTTAACAAACCAGAGAAGCGTGGGAAGCAAGAAAGGCTGCAGCATCACTCTGTAGCAGAGGATCCACTCAACAACGCACACCTCTAGCACTGCTTCCCGCTTGTGATTTTTTTTAGCCATCCTGTTCATTTTCCAGCAACCTCCGCTGGAGCCCAGCAGCCTGAAATCCCATGTGTGCGCTGATGCATCCAGATGTCCCATAAATCCTATCCTGTTCCCTTTTGGATTTGCCTGGTGCCGTGAGCTTTCAGGCTGCATCTCCCTGCCCCGGCGGCCTGCAGCAGCCGGGAAACGATGCCTGAGCACAGCTTTGCTCCGTTCAAAAGGTGCCAGTTTTTGTGCTCTTGCACTTCCTGGGGTTGGCTACAGGCAAGCTGACAAAGCTGTGTTTGTCTAGGTTTAAAATATAGCTCTGGCTGTCCTGTGATGTTTCTGAGGCATGGACAGACACCGAGGTGAGGTAGGCACGTTGCAGACTCTTTTACCAGGTGGGGACAGTGTATGGAAAACACCGAGATGCATCATTTGTACCTGTGACTAACGGGTCTTTTTGGGCAGGTGGAGGAGGAGCTGCAGGAGCAGGAGTTTCTTGACCGCTGCTTCCAGGAGATGCTGGAGGAAGAAGACCAGGACTGGTTCATTCCATCGCGCGACCTGCCCCAGGGCATGGGGCAGCTGCAGCAGCAGCTGAATGGGCTCTCCGTTGGTGACGGCCACAGTTCAGAGGACATCCTGGTAAGGACCTCGGAGAACACGTGCTGTGAGGTCTGCCGAAGAGCGGAGGACCTGTCCTGGGAAGCGGGGTGGATTTCCTCAGGGGGGTTTCCTGAGTGGCAGTGGGGTGTCGGTGCAAGAGCTCATGCTAATGCAGCGGTGACAATGCATTTTGGAGTTTTCTGCAAGGATGTTTTGTTTTAGCCACGTATCCTAAAGACACAAGTATCCAGCTTTGCAGAACTTGCTCTCCAGAAATCGTGGGATGGGGCTGCCACTTGCACGTGAGCTGGGCTCTGGCCCCAGAGCAAGCCAGGACCTTTGTTGCCTTTTGGGCAGAGTTGGAGTGTCCTGGCAGGCTGGAGAGGTACAGAAGGACCAGCCAGGTCTGCTCCAGGCGTGCTGAGCATCCTGAGCCTATATAGATATTTAGAGTGGTGAAAACCTGCTGGGTGGCTGGAAGAGCAGCAGTGTTACAGAGATGCCTGTTTTCATCCCTGAAAGCAGGAATATGCCGCAGGCCTGTATGGACCAGCACAGTGGGGGTTGTTCTGGTCTGGCCCTGCTGACTGTGCTCAGGCTGAGCTGCTTTACCTCCCTGCTTTACCGTGGGTGGGGATAAAACAGCCGCTTCAACCTTGCAGCACATCCACATGCAGCCGTGTGCTGAAGCAAGAACAGGGAGAGACAGAAACAGTAGATTCTCCCTCCCATGTTTTCTCCCCAAAAACCCAGTCTGGAAGTAGATAACTTTTCAAGCTGGCCCTTGTTCAGCACCATCTCGAGTGCTGCGGGTACCTGCAAGGACATGAGGGCCAGGGCAGCCACTTTGCATATGTGAACATCCATAACGGCATCCTCGGCAAGCGGCTGCCAGGACGGGGCACCTTCAGGATGTGGGACCATGGAGCGATGCTTGGCAGGGGGATGCCGCCATTTAGACCGCTGATGGGCAGGTCCCCCTCCCTCTTTTCTTCCAGAGCAAAAGCAACTTGAATCCAGATGCCAAGGAGTTTGTGCCCGGCGTGAAATACTGACCGTCAAGGCAGGCTTTGGAAAGACTGTGTCCCTGCTCTGGGGGAAGGTGGCGGGGGGGAAGGAGGGAGGGGATCGGCCCCCGGCTGGACTCTGTGCCGTAGTGGAGTTGCTGCAACGTGGCAAAATCTTGCTCTACGCTTCAAGTACCTTTTTTTTTTCTCCCCCCCCCCCCTTTTTTTTTTTTTAATTTTTCCTTTGTATCGTCTATCACCCTTTTTTTGGCAGTTTTTGCTTTTTAGGACTTGCGGTCCTTAGGTCTGTCCTGGAGTCCAGCACTCCCCCTGCTTCAGGGGCCCATTTTGATGCGTGCTTCAAACCTGCTAGTGGAAAAGTCATGTTTTCTTGTTTAAGTAGAATTTGTAGGGAACCCCCTGCCTGCCTGCTTCCACCCTGGGATGCAGCGAGCCTGGGCCAGGAGCTGCGCTGGCTTTCCCTGTTTCCGTTAAACAGGATTTCTTTCACTAAAGGAGAAGCGAAGTGTAACAAGACTGTAAACCCTAAATTCCTCTAAGCAGCAGCCTGCCCCAGCTCTCCAATAGGTGCTGAACACTAACTCATATGCTTCTCTGCTGGTAGGTAAGAGTCCTGCCTGCTTAATCAGTTGAGGGAGCTCTTAGGGGAGACCAGACCCGTCAGGCATCACCCAGCTGTCCATCCCAAGGGAAGGGCTGCTCCTACAAAACACGTCTTCTCCTTAAAGAATTTTCCCCCCCAACTCTTCTGCTTATCCAGCACTACGGGCTGCGACTCTGAAGCATCCGTACCTTTATTTCTCATCAAAATAAATCCAAGAAAAACTGAATAGAGCCCATTCTCAGGCATGTGGCAGAGTGGAGCAGTGAGGAGCTGGTGTCAGGCAGCCTCCCTGGGAGAAGGATCCTCTGTCAGGATGAGTCTGAGCCCCAAGGAGCACCCACAGGTGTAGATAGAGAGGGTGATGGGCAGCATCTTCATGCTGGTCCTTGCGGTCCCCTTTGCCAAGGCTTTGGTGGCGGGTGGCATTCAAGGCAAAGCTGCCGGAGCAGCTGTTGGTGAGCAGGATCCGTGCCTCCGTCGGGTGAACTTGCTCTTGGGGACCTCCTTCCCCATCGCCAGGAGCTGGCTGGGCTTCAGCTCCCTAAACCATGGGCCTGGGCGCTTCTGGTATTTTAAATCCTGTGCTTAGTGGGCTCCTTTGGAGAGCCAGGGTCAGAAATCTGTATCCAGAGAAAGCAGGAGCTTCTCAGTGAGGTGCATAGCCTAACGATTAAAATAGTTACTGGCTCTACTAACGTGGACGGGAGCTTTTGCTCATCCGTGTAAATCTTACCTCCCGGGTGCGGTTGCTTCCAGTATTCCCTTTACTTAAATGGAGTAGTTAATGGAGGGGGATTACAGATCCCTGCGGGGTTTGCAGAGATGGAAGCTAATGGCCACTCAATAGCTGAGGGCTTGCTCTGTCTCCATTAGCTCAGCACAGCAAAGCTGGCGGCCGCAGCTCAGCAGGAGGGCCTGGGGTTATTGGACCACAAACACTAACAGTGAGCGGAGGTTTGAGCTGATTTAACTCAGCTGCTCTCTGTACAGTCCGCTCCATAACTCAACAGATCTCCCATATCTGGCTGCCAGTTTTAAAACCAGCACTAAACCCTGACACTACCGCAGCTGGAGCCGGCAGCCTGTTGAAGGTGCCCGTCTAAATAGGTGCCCATCTTACACATTGCTGCCCAGAGGTATGGGTTGGTTTGGGTTGAGTTCTCCTGTTTCCCGGTACAGCCTGTGCCTTCAGCCCATGCACGGTTGCCTCCAGCTGCCGGAGGGTCCCTCTGCTCCGGGGCCGGAGCTCGGGTTGTGCGCAGGGCTTTGCAGGACATGATCCGGGGCATGGGGAAGGGCAGCTGTACGCTGGGCAAATTTCTTTTGTAGCCATAGCGCAGTTTTCCCCCCCACCCTTTCTCTGGTTTCTATTTGATTTCTTACCAAAAAAAAAAAAAAAAAAACAAACAACAAACCAACCACCAAACCCCACCCTCTGACACGCTGTAAATTTCAGACAATGCGTTATTAAAAATAAACTTTTTTTGGAACTGAGCACTGCAGAAGTCTTGTCTGGAGAAGGGGTAAGGTCTCCATTCAACACCAGCTCCATCTGACGTCTTGGTCCTGGCAGGAGGCTTTGTGCCGTGCCGGCCAGGCAGGCAAAGACCCCTGCACGTGAGGCTTGCTCTTGGCCATGACCAGCCTGGTAACTACAGCAGCGGCAAACACATTCACCACTCGAGTGTTAGATGGCTCTGCTGGAGCTGGGTTTGAGCGTGTGCCCCTGATTTGCTTTGCTTTGATCAAGTTCAGAGGCAGCTTGAAGCTCTTGGAGGATTTTCCTCCTTCACTCCTGCGGTGGTACTGTTCCCGGCCGTGGGAGCGCTGGCTTCCAGCATCCTCTGCCGGAGGCTGGGGCTCCGTGGAGCTGGCTGGGCAGAGGCTGAAATGCCTGGAGGAGGAAACGGCTTTGGTTTATGCCTGGTCAGGACCTTGGCACTGAGAAAATGAAATTTAAAAAAAAAAATAAAATAAAATTTGAAAGCCAGGGGAGATGATTCCCAGCATTGAGGCCACTGCCTCTTCTGCTGCTTCTTCCCCCCAGCTGGACACAGGGTATTTGCAAACCATGGTGCCCGGGCCCACGGCTTCATCCTGCTGCTGGATGAGGACGTTGGCGTGTGGAGGAGCCTTGCTGGGACACTGCTGGCAGAGCCAGGCACGGAGCAGCCTGCCGTGGCAGGGTGAGCCTGCAGGATCAGCCCCACTCGGGATGCCCCACTCCATGCCCATCCCAGCGTCTTCCTGGAAGGAAGAGGCAGCCCCTTGCTGCCGATTTAAAACAAAAACAAGCAAAAAGAACTTTCCTCCTTTTTTAATTTTTTTTACTTTTAAATGAAGACCAGCCCCAAGAAAGTTGCTTGAACTCACACAGGCACACCAGCCCCAGCCTTCCCCTTCGCTGGGGCTGCTGCTCGCCGTTAGCACCAAGTCCTTCCCCCTGCTCGCCCAATGTCGGCATCGCTCCCTCCTGTTCTGCTTGGATCCAGCTGCCTCCCGAGCACAAGACCCCCTCCCTGCTCAGCCTCCAGGCAGGCGTGGGCAGCACCCCATCCCCAGACCCACAGCTGCTGCAGCCCGTCCTTGGGCACCGAAACAGGAACCTTCAAGGTCCGTTTTTCTTCATTTTCCAACGTCCCCACCACAGCTTGGAGCACACCCCCCCCCAACCCCTGCACCGAGGTCGGTTCCTCTCCTCGTGGCTGCTGAGCCACGCTCCCAGCCCCACGCTGCCCCATCACGCCCATTTCCCTTTGGGCAGTGCAACCCTTTTATTGCCAAATTACAAAACTCATTTGTCCAAATCCCCCTGCTGCCCTGTGCGGAGGGTCCCTCCCTTCCCGGGGCTGGGAGGGAGCCGTGGGGGGCCACAGCTAGAAGACGTGGGTGTAGAAGACATCCACGTTGCCGGCGTAGTCCAAGGGCAGAGCCTGGCCGATATTCCTGGCACCCAAGCGGGCCCCCCCCAGCGCCGAGGAGCGCTTCAGCTTCAGGAGGCTGAACCGGGAGAAGACGTGGCCGGGGGTCTCCTCCCGTGCCTGTGCCAGCACACGGATGAACCCTGGAGGGGGGGGACACACAGAGGGTTGGGGTTACAGGGGACCGCAGGACCCCCCCCTCCCCACTCCCAGCAGCCCCCATCCCTCCGCTCACCCGCCTGCATCCTCTCCCAGCTATTCCAGACGGAGCCCACGCAGACGATGGGCAGCCCCAGCTCCCCCAGGAACAGGCTCTGCAGGGGGAAGAGGGTCAGCGGGTGAGACCCGGCACCGGG
>NW_010973177.1:5784654-5785350 GCF_000737465.1 Haliaeetus leucocephalus
CCCTCCCCATCCCCATTGCCTCTCACCCTGTCGATTTTGGGCAGCACAGCGACGACATGGCGAGCCAGGACTTCGCCTGCCTTGTTGAAGATGTGGCAGCAGAGGGGGTCCCCAGCCTGGGCACCTGGGGACAGGGGGCAGGGGGGGGTGGGACGGGGACCTGGGACCCCCCACCCTGCACCCACCAGGGCTCGCACCCGGCTCCCACAAGCCAGGCTGGGCTGCGTGGGGGGAGCGGCACGTCCCCCCTTGACGAGGGCAGAGGATGCTCGGGGTGAAGGGTGCGCTGGGGGCAGAGATCGGGTCCGGGCAGCCGTCACGGGGAGGGACGGCAAAGGGGTGACAGGGGGACCGAGGGTGGCAGGGACGGGTCACCCCGATCGCCCCAAGGATGGGCTGCCCTGGGGTCTGCCCCCCCGCCCCATACAACCCCTTCCCCCTGTGCCCCTTGGGGAAAGGGCTTCCCTACCCTCTGCCAGCTTCTGGCAAAACCCCGCAAACTTGGACTTCTCGAAGGTGCGGTAGAGATGCGTCAGGAGGCCCATCCTGTCAGATATCTGTAATGCCGGGGGGGGAAACCCCCCAGTGAGCCCTGTGTCCTGGCTGCCAGCCCAAGGGATCCCCCCCCGGACCCCCACCGCCCCGGTGCGCAGCCTGGAGCATCCCCCAGACCCCACCATCATGGGGTGCAGCCCA
>NW_010973177.1:5787972-5790606 GCF_000737465.1 Haliaeetus leucocephalus
TGGAGAAGATGGAGGGGTGGAGAGATAAAAAGGATAGCAGGGTGGATGGCTGAGTGGGTGGAGGCAGAAGGCAGGCTGGTGGACGGACATAGATGGATGGATGGAAGGATGGAGAAGATGGAAAGGCAGATGGATGGAGGGGATGGAGGGGTGGATGGAGAGCTGGATGGCTGAGCAGTTGGAAGGATGGAGAAGATGGAGGGGCGGATGGAGAAGGCAGAGGTGTAGATGGATGAAGAGGATGGATGGATGGATGGAGAAGATAGAAGGGCAAAGGGATGGAGGGGGTGATGGCATGGCTGGAGAGGATGGAGAGGTGGATGGCTGAGCAGATGGATGGACGGACACATCAGAATGGAAAGAGGAGGTGGGGGAAGATGGGGCAGGCAGGAGCAGGTGAGGCAAGGGGTGTCATAAGATGGGGATGACAGGACAGAGACTGGGTGGCAGTAAGAGGTGGCCCAGCATGGGCAGGATGCTGGTTCCAGTCTGGCAGGACAGAGCAGACCATCCCACGCGTGGCCCAGTGACGTTGCTGCTGCTGGGGCTTCCCTGGTCCCGGGGTGCTGGGACAGGGACACCAGTGGAGCAGCCAGCCCAGGACTGGGGTCAGCTCCCCCCCCGCCTGCCAGCTCCAGCCCTTCTGGGTCTCCCCTGTGCTGTGGGACACAGGGTGAGACCTGGGGCTGGGGGGGTGCCTTGTCCCCAGTGAGGACCCTCCTTCCCGGCACTGGGGAGTGCCCCATGGCCATGGGGTGCTGCAGATGGACCCAGTGGGATGGGGACTTTGGCCACGCTGTTCTGCATGGCTCTGGGGACAAAGATGCTTGGGGTATCCGCATTCTTCCCAAGCATTTTACAGGGTGGGGAGCCCCAGGGGGCTGCGGCTAGGACCCCCCAAGGCCAATATGGGGTGCAGGGAGCACCGGGGGCACAGCGGAGCCCCCAAAAAAGTCCCCAGCTACCCCAAAGATGGGGTGGAGAGGAGCGGCAGGGGAAGGGTTAAGCTGCTGTGTGTGTGTGTGTGTGTGTGTGTGTGTGTGTGTGTGTGCAGCCCCTGAGCCCACCGCCCTCGTGCCCTCATTAAGTCCTGGTGGCACCAGGCTGTCTGGGGACAGCGGGGACAGGGGACAGGGACGGGACCCGCTGCCTTTGTCTCAACTTGTGGCAAAGTTTGAGCGGAGCCGGCGGCGGCGGCTGCCGAGGGGCCGGGAGCTGTGGGTGAGTCTGTGGGGCCGTGGCGTGTGTCCCACAAGGCCCGTGGGATGGGACAGCGATGTCCCTGCGTGGGCTGGATGCCACCCTCGGAGCCGGTGGGGTGATGCCGGCAGCACCCTGAGTGCATCCCGATGTCCTGCTCGGGGATTGGGACTGGAGGGCAGCGGTCAACAGCACCTCCCGACCTCGACCCCAAGCCCGTCCCCAACCCGGTGGCGGTGGCTCTCTCCATCTTGGATCTGACCAGGGCAAGAGGTGGCACCGGCCGGACCGAAGCCCAGGTGCGTGAAAGACGTGTGGGCCCTGCACCCGCTCGGGGTAAGACATGGCGATTTGGGATTTGCAGGCAAACAGGCAGCAAATGTCCTCGGTGCCTCCACCGCACCCCTCCGCAGACCCCCCAGACATGGGATGCGGGAGCCGGGAATGCTCCAGAGGACCCCCCGATCCCACCGGACCCTGGGCAGACCCGGGGTGGCTCCAGCTCCGAAGCCGCCATCGGTGCCGGACGGGCATGGGGAGGGCGAGCGAGGACACCGGGGCGGAGAGAGGACGTCGGCGCGTAGGCTGAGCCCTGCTTCGTTAGCTTGGGCTCAGCCCTGCTTCATTAGCTCTCGCCCAAGCCCCGCTTCGTCCGCTCAAGCATCCCGTGGGTGCCGGGGGTCGCCGGCTGCCGTGCAGGACCCAGCTCGGGAGGCAGAGGAGGGAGAGGTGGGAGGAAGGCCCCGCTATGGCAGCCGGGAGCGGGTTTATTCTGCTCTGCCGCCCTCGGCGCCGGCGTGGAGACTCTGATCTTGGAGTGGCTGAGATATATTTTGGGGGTCCGGATCCGTCCCGCTGGCCGTGGGTTGGAAAATGGGCTGCGGCAGTGGGTGGGCTGGGTGCGGCGCTGAGCCGGGGACCAGAGCCAGCACCGGCTCCGTCCCGGGGACACCCTGCATGGAGGAAGAGGCCGGTGAGCAGCAAAATGGGGCTTGGGGTGATGGTGGGACGGGGTCAGCAGCTGCCCAGCTTTGGGGGGCTGCAGAGGGGCTGGATGCTGCCCCATAACCAGGCAGCCCTTGGGGCCGGATTCGGGGTGACCTGGGAGCACCCACTCCTTGAACCCATCCCCATCCCAGCAGGGCGGTGCCGGGGCTGCGGTGTATCCCAGTTGGGTCTGGCACAGTGCAGGGCCACCTCTGTGCCACCGGCACTGGGACCAGTGGGACGAGGCACTGGCCAGGAGAGCTCTGGGAGAGCAGAGCCGCAGACATGAGGGTGAAGCGGGCCCTGTCCGTCTGTCCTTCCCTGTGCCCGGCTGCCTTCCTCCAGCTCCTTGACCCCTCTCCGATCCCAGAGATTCCGTCTGTGCGGTAGGTTCTGTATCCGTCCCATTCCCATAGCGTCCATCCATCTGTCTGTATGTCCATTCAT
>NW_010973177.1:5790616-5792315 GCF_000737465.1 Haliaeetus leucocephalus
ACGCCAGGGAGCTGCTGCGCGTTTTGGGGAGCGGTGGTGGCTCTGAGGGCCAGGGCCAAGCACAGGGATGTGCTCATGACCTTTCCACTGGGGAATGTCACCTGTGTCGATCACCCACGGAGCACAGACCACGCTGCCCTGTGGACCACGCTTCTGTCTTCTTCGGCCAGCGGCAGAGAGAAGCCATGGGGATGGGGGCAAGGATGGGGTGGGGGACAGGGATGGGGATGGGGCCGGGGATGGGGACGGGGATGGGGACAGGGATGGGGACAGGGATGGGGATGGGGATGGGGACAGGGATGGGGAGAAGGATGGGGATGGGGACAGGGATGGGGACGGATCCTGGCTCCCCCCAGGTGAGGAGAGATGCCCTTCAATGCCCTGACATGGAGCGGGTGCCCGTCACCATCAGGCCAGACCCTCGACCCCTCTCCTACACCAAACCCCCCTCCCACCCTCCAAGCCATTTTGCCAACTTAGCGTTTCCCAGCCCCGGCCCCCTTCCTGTCCCCCCCCAGCTCAGCCCCAGCGTAGGGGTCCCAGTGTTGGGGGGGGGTGTCGGGGCCACGGAGCCGCTTTGCAAGAGGCAGAGCATTAGTAGGGGCAGAGGGCGGCTGAGCTGCTGGACGCCGCTCGTTAGAGCTGATCTGTGCATCTCTAATTGATCTTATTGCAGGGCGGGGCTGGGGGGGGGGAGGATCCCCCAGGACAGGGGCACCCCCAGGCCACCCTGGGGCAAGGTGCCTTCGGTGCATCCTTTACCTCCCCGTGCCTCAGTTTCCCCATCTATAGGAAGGCGCGTGTGTGCTCACATGTGTGCACGAGCGTGCATGCACGCGCGTGGGAAGGCGTGTGCTCACACACCGGGCTGCCTACGGGCACGGCTCCTGCCTCCGCCGTGACCCCAAAGAGGGGTGCTTGCTGTGGGGTCCTGGGGTCATCCCATCCCCCGTGTCCCCTCGTGTCCCCTCGTGTCCCCTGTTCGGCGGGAGGGCGGTTGGCGCCCGGCGTGGCCGCAATGGCCGGCGGCAGAGGCGCACGCCTGACCTAGTTAGCTCCTGCGCTGGCAGCCGGCGGGGCCGAGCTCTGAAAATGAGTTAATAAACTCCGAAGGAGGGGTCGGGGGTTTTTTTTTCCGGCTCACAGGAGGGATTTAGAGCTGGGCTGGTGTCACCGGGTTGGCGTCACCAAGCTGGTGTCACCGGGCTGCCCGCCGTCTCCCCCGGGCACGGAGCTGCTGGCTGAGCTGGCGAGGCGGTGGCACCTGGGGGTCCCACGGTGCCGTCGGGGGGGGGACAGGCCCCCTGCACCCATGAGTGTCCGTGGGGCCGTGCTCATGCCACCACGGTGGGGCCGTACTGGGCATCTCCCGGCACTTCCCAGTGCTCGCTGGGAGCCGGGGCTGAGCCCGGAGCCGAAGCCCAGAGCTGGCGGAGGGGCTGAGGTCTTAGGGCGCAATGTTGGGGTGCAGGGGGGGTCCCCTAAAAAAGCCCCTTCTCACCCCAGTGGGTGCAGAGCTGGTGCGGGGCTTGCAGGAGGGTGCCGACCCCATACTAGCCACCCAAGAATCCCCCACACGCCCACCCACCCGTGGCAGGGCACCCCCAGCATCTGGCACAGGCAAGGATTCAGGGCTCAGTCCAGGAGACCAGAGCCCACAGGTGATGCCGGCTCTGCCACCCCCCCCCCCCCTTTTTGC
>NW_010973177.1:5792866-5797017 GCF_000737465.1 Haliaeetus leucocephalus
CATCCCCCCACCCGCCGTGTGGGGCATTCGTGGGTACTGGATGGTGGGTGCTGGCCCGTGGGATGTGTGCAGGATGAGGCCCAGCACCCCTCACCCCCATGGGGGTCTCTGAGGAGAAGAGGGGACCCGAGGCAGAGCCGGTGTGTGACGATGCCCTGGCACTGTGCCTGTGTCCGTGCACCGAGAGCTGCGGACCTGGAGCAGTGTCCCAGGGCCAGGCTCGGCGGTGTCACCAGTGGGGCACCCACTGGGCGGGCATCATGGGTGTCCTGTGGAGAAGCCGCCCCGGGAGCTCCCCGCTCTGTGTCCCCACCAGGTGGGAAACTAGAGGGCAGTCCAAGCTCGGAAGAGGTGCGAACGGTGGCTGGACACCCCACCAAGGGGAGACGGGACCCCCGAACCCCAGCCGAGGGGAGACGGGACCCCCGAACCCCAGCCGAGGGCAAGAGGGGTGGCATGGGCACCCCGTGAGTGATCGAGGAGAGGGGCAGGAGATGGAGCAGAGAGAGAGAGCTGTGAGGGATGGGGAGCACCCCAGGTCCAGGGGAGCACCCCAAATCCAGGTGGGAACCCCAGGGCATCCCCCAGAGCCAGGGGAGCACCCCAAATCCAGGTGAGTATCCCAGGTCTGGGGGAGCACCCCAAATCCAGGTGGGAACCCCAGGGCATCCCCCAGAGCCAGGGGAGCACCCCAAAGCCAGGTAAGCATCCTAGGTCCAGGAGAGCACCCCAAATCCAAGTGGAAACCCCGGGGCCTCCCCCAAATCCGTATGGGCACCCCAAGACCAGGGGAGCACCTGAAGCCACAGATTTTTTCCCTGCAGGGGAGCTGGGGACAACAGGGCAGTGGGGAGCCAGGCGATGTGGGGGGGGCCCCTTGCACCCCCAACAGGCAGCTGAGCTCTCCCACTGGGACCAGCACCCTGCAGGACACAGCCGGGGTGGGGGTCCCTGGGGCACCTCACCAGCCCTGCCAGGCTTTCAGCCACCTCCTCTGCCCCCCGTGGGGTCCCTCCAGGAGGAGCATCCACGGGCTGGGGGCCTTGGTGGCGTTGCATGGGACATTGTGGGCAGGGGCATGGGGGGGGCCTCTTGTACCACCCCATGGGGATGTGCTGGGTGCCCCTAAAACCCCATGGGATGTGCTGGGCTCCCCTAAAACCCATGGGGACGTGCTGGGCTCCCCTAAAACCCCACAGAGATGTGCCGGGCTCCCCTAAAACCCATGGGGACGTGCTGGGCTCCCCTAGAACACCATGGGGATGTGCTGGGCTCCCCTAAAATCCCATGAAGATGTGCTGGGCTCCCCTAGAACCCCAAGGGGACATGTTGGACTCCTCTACCACCCCGTGGGGACATGCTGGGCTCCCCTAAAACCCCACAGAGACTTGCCAGGCTCCCCTAAAACCCATGGGGATGTGCTGGGGTCCCCCTTCCCATTGGGGCTCCTAACGCCGCTCCTCCCTCACCCCATGGCCTCTCCCCTCCCCGAGATGTGGTGACCTGGGGGCGAAGGGAGCGGGGTGCCCCCCGCCCCAGGGTGCCCCCAGCACTGGCCAGTGAGCGGAGCAGAGCTGACAGGCTCACATGGCCCGGTCCCCAACTGCGTTGCATTCACAGTTCGGGGAGCACGTCAAGGCTAAGGGGAGCTGACAGAAAAACCTTTACTGGAACAAACGGGAATATAGTATCAGGCAAGGCTGACCGGAGCGTGAACCGCAGCCCAACACGGAGCAAATTAGCATCAACCAAAATAGCAGGCAGCTCCGGCCGCTTATGTGTGAGGTACCAAATGCAACTGGCCTGTCAGGCTGCATCAGGGCAGGGATGCATAAAGAATGGGGCTCAGCCCCGCGCAGCCGCTGCCCCCCTCTTCCTGCCTGTCCCCCACCCTTCCCAGACCCAGAGGGTTGGGGGGGGTGTGGGGTGTGGGAGGCATCCTGGTGTGGGGTTGTGTGGGGTTGGGGAGGGCAAAATCCATGTCTGTGGGGCTGGGGGGGGCTGAAAAAGCTCCATCTGTGGGGATGAGTGGGGCTTGAGGGGGGCAAAATCCCCTCCATGGGGATGTGTGGGGCTTGGGGGGCAAAATCCCCTCCATGGGGATGCTCAGGACGTGGGGGGGCAAAATCCCCTCCATGGGGATGCTCAGGATTTGGGGGGCAAAATCCCCTCCATGGGGATGTGTGGGGCTGGAGAAGGAAGATATCCTGGTCCATGGGGATGCACAAGACTGGGGGGGGCACAAAGTCCCCATCCATAGGGGTGCACAGGGCTGGGGAGGGGCTGAGACAGGGGATTGGGGGGGTGAAAACTCTGGTCCATAGCGAAACCTGGGGGCTTGGGTGATCCAGAAAAACCCTGTCCATGGGGATGAGCAGGACTGGGGGGTGAGAACCCCTAGCTCATGGGGTTGCACAGGGTTGGGGGGTCGCAGGCAGGATCTGTGGGGATCCATGGGGGGGGGAACCGCCCCACGCTGGTCCATGAGGATGAAGAAGGGCTGGTGGGGTTGGAGAAACCCGGATACCTGGGGATGCCCAGGGATGTTGGGGGGCCAGGAGAGCAGGAGTCAGGGTGCCCCGTGCCATGCAGGCAGGGACCGGGGAGGCAGAGAAAGAGGTGGGGTGGGGAGGGGGGAGGAAGCAGCAAAAAGCTCTGTCAAATACATAAAGAGCTGGAAAAAAGAAGGGAAAAAGCCGGTCGCGCCTCCTCCCGGGGTGCTCTGGCACATTAGTTGTGCTTGGGTGCCCCGGCAGCTCGGGCAGGGAAGGCAGCTCCCAGCGGGGCACGGAGATGAACTTCGCAGCCATTTTGTTGTTGGGTTGAACTGGGGGGAAAAAGGGAAAAAAAAAACCACCCCAAAATAGCCCTCGCGCAGCCCAGCCCTGCAGATGGCGGGGGCCATGCCCACCCACCCACCTCAGCACATAGAGGGTCCCAAAGCCCCGCGCCGGGGCCAGGTGGGATCCCCAGGGCCCCTCCAGACCAGATCCTGCACCCTCTGGTCCCCAGCAGGGAGACTGAGCACCGCTGTGCAAGCATCCCCTGAGGCTGCGGGCTCCAGGACAGGGACACGGTGGCTCGGGGACCCCGATGCTGGTGGGATGGGGAATGGGGTGACATGGGTGCTGTGCTTGGGGGCTGCAGCCTGGTTGTCCCTGGGTGGAGGTGGGTGCTGAGGGGGATGAGGACTGCGCTGTTTGGGTGCCTGGGGTGCCCAGGATGCCCAGGGTGCTTGGGGTGCCCACAGTCCTTGGGGTGCTTGGGCTACCTGGGATGCCTGGAGTCCCCAGGGTTCTTCGGGTGCTCAGGGTACCTGGGGTGCCCAGGATGGCTGGGGTGCTTGGGATGCTCAAGGTACCCGGGGTACTTGGGATGCTCAAGGTACACAGGGTGCTGAGGATGCCTGGGGTACTTGGGGTGCCTGGAGTGCTCGGGGTGCCCAGAGTGCTTGGGGTGCTCAGGGTAGCTGGGGTGCCCAGGATAGCTGGGGTGCCTGGGGTTCTTGGGGTGCCTGGGGTTCTCGGGGTGCCCGGCATCCAGGCAGTGGTAATGGGTGCTGATGCTCACGGCAGTTGCACATTGGGGTGCAAAAGGCAAAACTGCCGCCCCCCTCCCCAGTGCTCACTGCTGCTTCCAGCCCCGAGCTTGGGGGGGGCTGTCTCGGTCCAGCCGGAGCTCCCCCCCGGGCACGAGCAGCCGCGTCCGAGCGCCTGAGCAGACCCTGTGCCAACGGGAGAAACAGGGGATTCCTGGCAAAAATGGGAAACCTCGGGGCAGGGGGGACACAGGGAGAGGAAAACAGCCCAGGAAGGCCGGGCACCATCAGCTCTGCCGACCACTGTTCCCGGCACGAGCCCCCCTAAATCCGGGTCATCGTCTCTCCAAAGAGCTTCCCAGCAGCTTTCAGTGACCATTTTTTATCAGAAGTTTCCAGAACTGGTGTGAAAACCTGCCTTTTCCTGCAAATCCCAGACGCTAGGCACCGTTTTGAGAAAAACACATATTTTGCAATGGAAAGCACTCAGCATTTCGGCTGTTTTGGGGGGCTCCCTGCTCAGTGGGGGGAGCAGGTGCCTTGCACCCCAAATCCTCCAGGTTTGCAGTTACCCCCACCCGCACCTGCACCCACAAAGGCTGGGCACCGGCCC
>NW_010973177.1:5797913-5799249 GCF_000737465.1 Haliaeetus leucocephalus
CCCCACGCTCCGCGGGATCTCAGCGAGGTTTGGGGGCCGAGGCGCAGCGGGGCAGCAGTTGCTGAGGGTGGGGGAGCCCTGTGGGTGCTGCAGCCCAGCACCCACCCCCAAAATCCCCCCCCACACACACCGTTCCCTGGGGGAGAACGCTGCTGCACCCCGAGCGCTTTCGGGGCAAACCCGGCAAAGCCTGCGTCACCCCCCATCGCCCCGCGGGGCACCCCGAGCTGAGCGGGGGACGGGGACCGTCACGCACCCCAAAATGCATGCCAAGCTGCCGGCGGGGTGGCAGTGGCGAAGACTTTGGGGGGGCCGCGGGGGAACGGCTGGAAGCGAGGCCGGATCCTGCCAGCGCCGGACCCCCGCACCCCGCTGGGCTCAGCCCTGCCCTCGGGTGGGTGCTCCCAGGGGCTGCCCCGCTGGGGGGGCACAGCACAGGGCAACCCCGAAACAAGGGCTCGGGGTACACAACCTGGTGCTCACGCAACCCTATGATGACAAATGGGTGATGTATACTGCACACGTATACTGCATGGTATAGAACCATACAGTAACAGCTCAGGGTATACAACCCGGTCCTCGTGCAACCCTACAATAACACCTCTGGGTACACAACCTGGTGCTCACACAACCCTACAATAACAGCTCAGAGTACACAACCTGGTGCTCACACAACCCTACAATAACAAACGCATCACGTATACTGCACAGTATACAACCCCACAACAACAGCTCAGGGTACACAATGTGGTGCTGGCACAACCCTACAATAACAAATCAGTCACATACACAGCACAATGCTCACACAACCCTACAATAACAAATGGGTCACATATACTGCACACGTATACTGCACAGTATACAACCCTACAATAACACCTCTGGGTACACAACCTGGTGCTCACACAACCCTACAATAACAAACAGGTCACATATACAGCACGGCGCTCACACAACCCCACAACAGCAGCTCAGGGGGTACAACCGCCTCCTCTCACAACCCTCTACTACCACCACCGTGGGTAAAGAACCCATTTCTCTTCCAAACCTACAATAACACCTCTGGGTACACAACCTGGTGCTCACACAACCCTACAATAACAGCGTGCTGCAGGCAAAAGCAGGAGCGGTTTCCTCCATCCACCCCTTTCCCAGCTCGGCCCTGGCCCCTCGCTCCCCCTCCCCAGGGCTCCCCCCGGTCCGGCCCCGGGGCCGGGGGGGGGGGGGGCTGAGCTGCACCCCACTGTCCTGAGGGTGCTCCGGGCACTGAGACAGCTCCGGGGGCCAGGGGAGTGGGCGATGGGGGGAGAGAGGGGCAGCGCCTGCGGAGGCAGGG
>NW_010973177.1:5799880-5841724 GCF_000737465.1 Haliaeetus leucocephalus
GCAGGGGGCTGCCAGGAGTGTACTAAGCGTGCCCCAGAGCTGCAGACACAGGGAGGTGAGCGTGAACCGGGCCACGCCAGGCACAGGGTGGCAAGGTGTGGGTGCAAACAGCTCTTCTGAGCCCCCTCCCCACCCCCGGTGGGGGGGAACAGCAGGTCTGAGCAGGGGACACCAGCTGTACCCCCCTCTGCCCCCAGGGCTGTGCAGGGGCTGGGGGGTGAACGCGTGGGTGTACGTGCACGGGTGCACGCATGGAAATGGGTGCACGCGTGACAGGTCCTGCCCGTGAGCTTGTCCCGTCTCCCCTCGAGCTCCCGGAGACACCGAGCCCCCCCGGCACCTGCAGCGAGCACCCCAGCACCCAGCAGTGAGGGATTCCACACCAGCACCCCAAAATCCTCCCCGTGGGGGATGTTCCCCCAGGGATCTGGCCGGGGTGGGGGGCTGCTGGGTGCACTGGCAGGGCTTGGGGGGGGGGGTCCCAGGCACCCTCCAGGTACAGGGGAAGGAGGGGATGCCTCCAGCCAGAGCCTTGGCCAGGATGCACAGCCCAGTGCAGCCCAGTACCAGCCCAGTAGAGCCCAGTGCAGGTCAGTGCCAGACCAGTACCAGCCCATTGCACCCCAGTGCAGCCCCACCACAGCTGCAGGGGAGGGAAGAGGCTGAGGGTCCCCCCCCGCCAGGGGATCCCCAAGCTGTGGGGTGGGGAAGGGTCGGTCCCAGACACACAGTGGGTCAGGGTTCAGCTGGGTGTGAAGGTGCTGGTGTAGGGGTCCCTGCCAGGTCCCTATATGGGTGCGGGGGTCCCTATACAGATGTGGAGGGTCCCCATATAGGTGGAAGGGATCCTATATGGGTGCTGGGGTGTCAGTCCAGGGTCCCTAAGTAGGTGCAGGCATCCCTATATGGATGGAGAGAGTCCCTATACGGGCACAAGGAGTCTCTGTATGGACACAGGGGTGCCTACACGGGTGCTGGGGTCCCTGGTGTCCCCATGGGGTCCCTATACAAGCTGGGGGGTCCCTATATGGGTGCAAGTGTTCCTATACAAGTGACGGAAGTCTCTATATGGGTGCTGGGGTCCTTATATTGGTGCAGAGGAACCACTGAATGGGTGCAGGGGTCCCTATACAGTATCGGGGGGCCCTGCACGGGTGCGGAGGGGGTCCCGGGGGGGGAGGCTGTATGGCCAGAGGGGAGGTCCCTATGTAGGTGCAGGGGAACCCTATACAGATGCAGGAGTTGCCCCTATACACATGGAGGGGGATCACTATATGGTTTCAGGGGGTCTCTACACAGGTTTGGGGGGGTCCTTGTACAGTTTTGGGGGTCCCCACGCAGTTTGGGGTCCCTGTATGGTTTGGAGGAGGGGTCTTTGCGTGGTTTGGGGGTCCCTGAACGGTTTCGGGGTGTCGCCCTACAGTTCGGGGTCCCCATATGGTTTGGGTGGGTCAGTGTGCGGTTTGGGGGTCCCTTTGCAGTTGGGGGTCTCTGTGAGGTTTTGGGTCATCTCTGTACAGTTTGGGAGAGGGGGGTCACTGTGCGGTTTGGGGACCCTGTACGGTTTTGGGGTGTCCCTGTGCAGTTGGGGTGTCCCTGTACGGTATGGTGGGGATCCCTGTACAGCTGGGGTGTCCCTGTACGGTATGGCGGGGATCCCTGTACGGTTGGGGGTCCCTGCACGGTATGGGGGGATCCCTGTATGCTTCGGGGGTCCCTGTACGGTTTGGGGGTCCCTGTATCAATTTGGGGGGGAGCCTGTATGGTTCGGAGTCTTGTACAGTTTGGGGGCCCCATACAGTTTTGGGGTGTCCCTGGGAGTTTCGAGGTCCCCCCGCGTTTCGGGGTGCCTGTACAGTTTTGGGGGTCCCTGTACGTTTCGGGGTCCGTGTCCCCCGTCCCCCCCGAACCCCGCTGTTCGGGAGCCCTCCGCGCCTGCAGGGGTCGCTGTAGCGCCGAGGGGCGGCGGCCTGGCCGGGCGGGGCGGGTCTCGCTTGTTCCGGCGCCGCGTGGTCAGCGCCGAGCGCCGCCGCCACAGCGGGAGCAGGAACCGGGAGCGGCGGGGCCCGGCCCGGTTCGTCCCCGCCATGTGGTTCATCTACGCCTTGAGTTGGCTGTCCTTGCTCATCCAGGTGGCTTTCGTCACCCTGGCGATCGGTGAGCGCCACCGCCGGGGGGGGGGCGGGGGTCTGGAGCCTGCGGGGGTGCCGCCGCGCGGGGTCTGGGCCCGGCCTTAGGCTCCTCCCGGGGGTTGTCGCGATATGTCGTGCTTTTTGTCGGCAAGGGAGTGGCTCCCGGGAGGGGGCAGCTTGGCATCCTGCTGGGAGCCGGCTCGGGGCCGCGGGTCCAGCACATCCCGGGGGCCTGAGCCCCCCCTGGATGCCCCTGAGGTGCTGTGGTTGCCCCAGAGGTTGGGGCGGGGGTGTCCCACGGGTGCCCACGAGTCCCCTGAGTGCTCCTGAGGTCCTGCGGGTGCCCCAGAGTTTGGGGGTCCCCAGGTGCCCCCGAGAGTTGCGGAGGGGGGAGGTGTTACCCCTGCCCTTCAGTCTCCCCTGGGTTGGGTGAGCGTGGACCCCCGTGGCTGAAGGCAGCAGTATTTGTCCCGGTCCCTCCTGGCCCGTGGGGTTGAGCAGGGTGTTTCTCCTGCAGCTGCTGGGCTGTACTACCTGGCGGAGCTGATCGAGGAGTACACGGTTGTCACCAGGAGGATAATCAAATACATGATCTGGGTAAGTCCCCGTGGTTGCAGAAACGAACGGCTCCCTGCTGAAATCACCCGTGGGGCAGCAGCAGCAGGGCTGGCAGAGCAGCTGTGGTGTGGGATGTTCGCTTTGGACAGACAGGACAAGCGCTTGGGAAGCTCCTGCTTCTCGTGGCCCCACGATGACTCTGGCTCCTGAGGAGGGAGGTTGGCAGGGGCTGCTTCAATTGGTGCCTCACTTAACTGGGAAGGTGGTGACCCTGCCTGACCTCTCCTGGGTGACACATCTCCCCCCTCAGCTGGGGAAACTGAGGCCCAGCTGCGGCCTGTCCTACCAGGAGCCGCAGCAGCAAGGTGGGATTCCTATTTGGAGCTTTCCCAAGTGGATGGTGCCGAGTGGGAGGTGCATGGGGAGATGCGGTGCCATCAGAGCACACTAAAAATCACCTTGATGGTGGCAGGATTCCTGCCTGCGCAGCTGCCTGCAGTTCTGCTCTCTGCGCACCCATGTTTGCCCCAGGCAACCCCTGTTCTCTCTTCCAGTTCTCCTCGGCCGTGCTGGTCGGCCTCTACCTCTTCGAACACTTTCCTGGTTTCATGGTGGGCGTGGGGCTCTTCACCAATCTGGTCTACTTCGGTTTGCTGCAGACCTTCCCCTTCATCATCCTGACATCCTCCAATTTCATACTGTCCTGCGGTGAGTGCAGCCGTCACCTTCCCATGGGAGCGGGTGCTGGGGGGGGAGGAAGCCTTGTCACCCTGATCACCGGGTGGGCTCTGGGTGGCAGCAAAGGTTTGGGTTTTGCTGTTGCAGCCCCTGTGGCTTTTAAAAGGACTTTGAGCTTTGTGCAGGACTTTTTAATTGCACTTTATGATGTGGCTGCAATAATTGTGGGCTGGGCCTGGTGGTGTGGGAATTGCCTTTGATTGTGTGCCCCGGTGCAGAGCTGGGGACACCGGGCTTTTCCGGACACCCTCTGCTTCACCCTCTAGCCAGTTCCACTCCAAACTCAGGTGGCAGTGCTGGGGAAACGAGATCCGGGCTGTCCCAAAGCTTGGCATCCTCCCTGCAGACCTCCTGTTCCAGGCATTCGCTGGGTCTTGGTAAAGAGCAGGAGGGATTTGAAGGAAACTAAAAAACCCAGCGTGTATAATTACAGCCTGATGTCAGGCTGGGCTGTGTGAGGCGGTGCGTGTGTGCCATTGTAAGGAGCTGATGTTTAGAGAAAGAAAAGCTTTGGGACAAATGTCCACAATTAATGTGGAAATTCATCAGGGTTACTGGAGAAAGTCGTGTTATAAAATTGCATTGCCGAGCCTGAATCAGGGATTTTTATTTTTCAAGTTTGCACCATTCCTGTAGTATTTGTCGAGCCTGTGTCTGTAGCTGCCATGGACTGCTGGCTGCCTGGTCCTCAGCCCAGGCAAGTCCTGGTGCGAGACGGGCAAGATGGTCTCTTCTCCCTTCTAGGCGGCTGGCACGGGTGTGGGATTGTGTTGTGGGATTGGCCAGGGGCTTAAATTAGCAGCACCGGTATTTTGGCTGAAGTGGGCAGCTTAGGCATTTGTCTACCGCGGTTGGCTGATGAACGGCCAGATTAACATCGTAGGTTGAACTGGGGAGTAGCTCTGCCACCGGGTCTGGGGTGGTGGGCCGGTAGCTCTGCCAATTACACTGGTTTTTGGCTGCTCTGAGTAGGTCAAATGGTTTCCTCCTGCCACGAGTTGCCAAGTGTCCTGTGTGTTGTAGTGTCCTGTGCACAGATCTGACTTTTAATCTCTGCTCTGAGTGATTTGTAGTGACACCTTAAGTAGCGAATGGGCAAAATTTCTTTCAGCATGACTTTCTGGAGTCCTTATGCATATTTCAGGATGCTGTCTGTGTATGACTAAAATACCTTTGCTCCTCAAAGCATTCACGAAGGCAGGATTTTATCCGCTACTTGAAAATGAGTGTAGCTTTCCCATGGCGCATAGATCAGGAGCTGCGTTTTCTGGCAGATCCAGACTCTCATCTGGATCTTTGGTGACGTCTTTAGGCTGGAGAGGACGATAAAGCAGCATGGGACACAGCATTTTGTGTCGGGGCTGTCTCCCACTGGGGCTCTACTGACCTGGTGCTCCTGGGCTGGGGCTGCTGTCTTGGCATCTGAAATAAAAGGCTAAAGAAGCTCCAATTCCTGCCTCTTAAGAGCTAAGTGGTGTTTTTCACTGCTGGGGACAGTGTTAGCCCTACTGTCCTGGCTGCATTTCAGCTTGACTTGGTTTACAGATGGCAGAAGAGCTTCTCTTCGCAGCAGCTGTCGGGGATGCGGGGTTTTTCGCTTCTCATCTCAGCGCTGCGCAGCATTAGCAAGTGTCAGGCTGGGCTTTCCAGGGTGCCCTCGGGGACACGGAGCATAAAGCACTGGAGGGACGAGGGACTCAACCGGGGCTGCACAGAGTAACAAACTGCAGCTGGGACCCGGGGGACTCTGGCTGCTCACACTATTTCTCACTAGATGCGAGAAAATATTTTAGCAACAACAAGATTCCAGGTGTACAGGGGCTGCGGGGAAGGGGCTGCGCGGCAGGGAGGAACTGCTCCTCGCAGGGGCTGTGGCAGCAGAGGCGGATGTCCTCTTTCGGGGGCCTTGGAATATGCCAATGGTATTTCTTCCAGGCTGGAGACTGACTTTGCTGTGTTTTTCTTTGGCAGTGCTGGTTATATTCAATCACTACTTAGCGTTCCAGTACTTCGCTGAAGAGTATTACCTGTTCTCTGAGGTGAGAGACCTTTGGGAAGGAGTCAGTCCGTGTTCTTTCAGGCAGCATGGAGCCGCTAGCGGGAGGCGGGGGAGAGGAAAATGCCGTTTTTTCAGTCAGCAGTAAGACACACTGAGAATATTTTTCACGGACCTTCCCTGGGGGTTCCTGTGCTTGTTTCCTCAGAAGTACCAGGGAAGCTGCAGTTTCTTTTCTCGGCTGTGGGCTTGGGGCTTTCTCAGCCAGCTGAAGAGCAGAAAAAATACTGAATCTTAGCACGGATTTTTTTTTTTTTCCTAAAATGCTGAAAACTAGGAAAAGTAGACAAAAACATGAATTTTAATTTTTTTATAAGCTAACGACAAATCACTTCCCTTTTGGAATATTTGCTTCTCATTATTTTTATGTCTCTGACATGCTAATTCTTCTGTATCACCATCCTCACACCTGCCCAAGACGAAGGCCCAGATTCACAAAGGGGCTTGTTCAGGCCCAACAGTAGCTGCCACTTAGCGCAAATTTTAAGAACAAACAAAAAAACCTCCACCAAAATAAAAAACCAACAACCTTTGTATGAAGTTTCAATGCTTCTCCAGCATCAGTGCACACAAGGAGGCTGGTGTGGCACCTCTCCCCAAACCGCAGCGGCTGCTCCCCCAAGCGCCAACTCCTCGTGCTAAACCAGCGTCCCACCCCAGGGCAGGAGGAGCGAGCCCAGGTCTTGACTCTTCCTTTTAGTCCCTGGAGGGTGTGAAGAGGATTTAATTAGTCATAACAGCACAGCCAATTTCCTGCTCATTTTAATTATGCTTTTTAAAATTCCGGTTTTGGGGAGAAGTAAAGGTTTTCAGGGGCCTAGGAGAGGAGCAAGGGCTTTTTCTGCACACCCTGTCCTTCTGTGGAAGTTGCTGGGTGAATTTTAGCCCCTTATCAGCTTCGCAAGGCGATGCTATCTCAGCACCCGAGAGACTTGGGAGAGGTTGATTTGCGGTTCTTCCCCTTCAGTGCCCTTTCTTTTGAAGGGTTCAGGTAGAAACTTGGGGTGTGTCGTAGGGAGGTGTAGCTGCGGCCAACTCAGCACTTGTGGGTGTCAGCCTGAACAGAAGTCAGTGTGTGAATGGCCGCCGAGTGTGTTGCGACTCGGCTCTCACCTCCTCTCTTGCTCTGCCCGCAGGTTCTCGCCTACTTCACATTCTGCCTGTGGTTAATTCCTTTTGCTTTCTTCGTCTCCTTGTCAGCTGGAGAGAACGTCCTGCCTTCCACAGTGCAGCCTGGAGGTGAGCATTCTTGAGGCCCAGGCAGACGCCCGCTGGTTTTTGACAGGGGCTGTGCTCAACACCCCCCATTCCCTCTGCACAGAGCGGCGAAGGGGGGCAGCTGGTCGGGTAAACCCTTCCAAAAACCGGGGCAGGAAAAGGGGGGCTTCTGCAGGGTGAGGGGTGAGCGAGCAGAATGGAGGGAGGGCTGTTTACATCCAGCATCTCTCCAGTCCTGGGGCCCTGTTGCTTTCCCTGGACCCTCCCTACAGCTCAAGAAAGGGAGCTCAGGATTTGGGGTCCCTGTCAGTGGCTTATGGGAATGCCCAGATAGGCTAGATGAGAGCAAACCAGAAACTTTCATGCTTTGAAGGCAGCTCATGCGTTGCCCTGAAATCAGATGACCCATCCCAGGGCTCCAATGGCTGTCAGCAGGTTTGTGTTTGATTGTTCTTCCCTGCTCTCCGCAGACGACGTGGTCTCCAACTACTTCACCAAGGGGAAGAGGGGCAAACGCTCCGGTATCCTCCTCATCTTCTCTTTCATCAAGGAGGCCATCCTACCCAGCCGACAGAAGATTTACTGAGCCCCGGATGCAGCCAGCGTTGGCTGCAGTGAAGGAGCAGAGCAGACCCAAACTGTGCAGAGGGCTGTGAGGCAGCACTGTCCCCAGGCCTCGCTCAAACCCTCCTCGAGGTCTCTCAAAGGGATTTTGCTAGGAACCTATAAACCCGGCAATGACCGGAGGTGCCAGCAGCGCTGGACAGACGCACGGGGAGGGCTCGTGCCTTTTTATTACAGCTCTGCTGATCCCCCGGGACTGTGTGCAAGAAGGATGTTTGGCTCCAGCTGAGCGCGAGGAGGGTCCAGCCCCCCGACGCTGCCCACCCTGCCTGGGGACCTGGGAGGCGTTGTCATCTGCTGGGCTTTAAAACCAGGAGTTTGCGCGTGGTGTAGTTTGGCTGTGGGGGAACGGTTCCCTCAGTGTGACAGCAGAACGTGCTTGACATTTAACTGAGGTTTACACAGAGCCGTTAATTAAAAAAAAAAAAAAAAAAAAGAATACAGTAATCAAACTGTCAAAATCCCACGTATTCCTGCTGGGAGCCTGCCAGTGCTGGAGGATGCTGGTGTCCCGCTGTGCAGCACGCGTCAGGAGGGGAGCATGAGGGCGGGCGCCTTGCCCTGCGCTCCGCGGCTGCAGGGAGGTGACCTGGAAGGACTCAGAATTGCTTTTTGTTTGATTTTAATGTTGGAAATACCCACTTTTCTCTGGTTTTGCTGGAAGCCTCCCTGAGCGGCTGGGATGCTGCAGCAGTACAGCGGTAGATGATCGTGCTAAGAAGGAGGTGAACCCTTTGTTCTTGTTTCTTGTAATTATTAAAAAACCCTTTTTCCCGCCCCCCCTTTTTTGCTTCATTGGTCGCCTTCAGCCTGTGCCAGAACTAGATGTCCTCACGCTAGCCAGGAGCCGGGGCTGTGCGTGGCTGTGACACAGGAATGCCTGGCTCTGGCAGCGCGGTTTCATGGTTCAGGAAGGCTTTTTGAGGAGTTTCTGAGGAAATGGCTCATTTTGTGGTCAGTTCTGCTGAAGGCAAACATGAGGCATGCAGTCGTACCGCCTCACCCCTCCCTGCCCTTGAGTTTGTTCAGGGCCCACTAACACTGGTGTGTTTTGATGCTGATTGATAGAAGTGTGGTTTCTGTTTGAGAGCTGCTCGTCTAATAAAGGCTATGGGTGAAGTTTGCCTTACCGGAGAGGCTCATGAGTCCCTCTGGCTCACAAGCGTTCCGCTCCCGTGTTTGAGTTGGTGTCGCCTGAGGAAATCGCCTTCTGTGCATGCGGATTATTTTTTATGTTTTTAGAGAAATAGTGGAGGAGGAGAGAGCTATCGAGGGGACCGGAGGGCTGCAGAAAGCACATCGCAGAGGCCTTGGGAGATGCTAGTCACTGAGAGGGGTTAGCAGGAGGTGTATATTCTCAGTACAGAGCTCTTTATTGTCAGAGAGTTGGAGGAATGAAGGTAAAAGCACTGAAAGCAAAGTGGAGTGATTAACAGCAGGCAGAGCATGCAAGAAGATGCAAGGACATGCGTGGGAGAAGACCATCGGCCTTGCCCATAGTGTTGGGAAGCTCCTGGAAAAGCTGCTCCCCAGCTCGGGTGATGTGCTGTAATTTTGCTTCAAGGCCACAGGGTGGGGGACGCTGGGCCCATGCTCTGTCCCCTGCCTCTGCAGCAGGACAAGCCGGACGCTTTTACTCGCCTCCCTGATGGACTGGTTTAAGCTTGACCAAATTTAGGCTGAAAAATAAGATTTCCAGCCATGGAGGAGGGAGGTGGATGCCGGCAGTGCTGGTGGTGGCACCTGGAGGGGGGTGCAGCAGGCTGCTGGGAAGCTCCTGGATGTGTGTTCACAGCTCCACTCCAAACTGTGGTTAACAGTTTCCATCGCCTTGGGTGCAGCCAGATGGGCCAGGGCAGGCGAGATCTGCTGGCCGGGGGCGGCAGCTGAGGCGAAGTCGTCATTCCCCCTGCCCTGCCCTGGGCTGAGGCTGTGTGACTTAATGGGGCACAGCTGAGGATGGCAGGGCAAGTGCTGTGCCTCTTGCCAGCCTCAGGTCATGTTTTAAATTTAGTTTTATCTCTCTGAATGTGATGCTGGAGGGATTGAAAACTTGAGAGCTGTCGCTGCCATGATGGGGAGAGCAGGGCATGATGGAGGGCTCTTTCAGCGGGGTACAGCAGTAAAAGCAGAGCCCCAGGACTCCTGCCGCTGAACCAGTGGATAGAATGTAAACGGGGAAGATCAGTAGCTTTAATGTCCCTTCTACTGAGTCTTTTTAATCCTCATTTTCCCATTCACTTAGCCAGAAATCGAGGGAAGATTACTTCGTATTTTTCCAGATGACAAGCCCATTTTTCCTGAGTACTGCTTGTGATCGTCGGGTGTTTAAGATGTTAATGACACACATTTCTCTGAGCTGAACCAGATTCAGATAAGTCGCGTAACTGAATGATAGCGAGCAAAACCCTATAAATATTTAAAAGATGAGCATCAGAAAAAGCCCGCCCAAAGGCTACGGCTATGTGGGGAGAAGGTAAGGCTGTGAGGACCACACTCGGCTCCCCGGCCAGGCTCTTGTCTCCTGCCATAAGTAGAGAACTTTGGGGCTGGCTCCTGAAAATGGACCCTCTCGCTTGGGTCAAAACGCCCCGTTCCTTGCCCTGAAACGTGGGGACCCTGGGAAATCTGATGAATAAGATATAAAATCCATAGTTATTCACAGGGCCGAGGCAAGGATGCTCTGGAGTCCACCCACAGAGGGTTTGCAAGATGCTCCAGCTTAAAAAGAAGTGTGAATTACCACTTTGATTAAGTATTTAAGAGTCATGTATATTAATACGCAGCTGCCCTCCGAAGCATCTCTGCCTGCTCGGCAGCTCTCCTGGCTGCGGTGGCTCCGGCGGCTTGGGGACGGTGCAGCCAGCAGGCCATGGCTTTCCTGTCCCGCGGGAGCGCAGCCGGCATTGATTTTCATGGGTGTTTGGAGGGTGTAATCAGGGGAGAGGAATTCACTCGATACAGAGCGGGCAGAGCGCAGGCAGCGCGGCGGTGGGAAAGGGCAGGCTGCCGATGAGTAACCGCGCTCAGGCCGTGGCATTTTCCCCCGACGGCGCCAAGCGAGGGAGGCTGAATTCCGTGGGGATCGAAACGTGAGAGTCAGGTGGTGCTGGGTCCCTTGTGCTGGGAATCATCCGGAAAGCTGGATTTGGAGAAATTCAGCTTTGGCCAGGGCAGGAGGAGTGGGGGGCAGCCTGGCTCCAGCGTCCCTAGGCTTTCCAAACTGGTCAAGTTGGTCCCAGCGCTGTGGTCCCTGCGGCTCTTGCCTTCTTTTCCAGTAAGAGGATCTGTTCAACAAGCTGACATTCATCCTTTAGTCTGTTGAGCTCTTAGGTCTCGCGAGCAGCCTTTCCTTGTCTGCTTTCCACATGGCAGCCTTCAGGTGTCTGGAGAATCGAAAGGCCAGGACGAGAAATGCTTGGTAATTAGAAAGATAAGCTCCTTGCCTTAAATATTTTAGTTCAAGTTGTCTACGCCTTCGAGAAGGAGAGAGAAAATGCATAAAAAAAAGCACAGAGATGGAGTTCTGCAATACAGTGACCAGTCCTGTCTGTCCTTGGGGAACAGGGGGGACCGCAGCCACCTCTGGTCCCCCGGGAAGGGAGCTGTCCCTTCCTCAGATGTGTAGGAAAGAGCTCACCCTTTCTCCGATGCCACGGTGGCAAGCAGAGCAGGTTTCCTGGCACGTCCTTATTCCTTTGGGCCGTTCAGTCCGATCCCAGACAGCTCTTTAATTATTGCAAAAAGGCATCCATGAGATCGTTGGCTGGAAGGGGAAGGTAGATAAATCCAGACTACATTTTTAACGCGGAGAATAATTAACTCCTGGAAGGAGATGCAGCATGGAAGGGGGATGCTTGGGAGCAGCCACAGTCCTGGCTACCCCTGACTGCTCTGAGCCACAACTGAATAAACTATTTAGAAAAGAAGGAAAGGGTCCTGCCAGCATCCTGCCTGTCCCCCAGGGTCAAGCAGCCCTGGCTTAGCCCTCTATAGGGGATTCCAGACGTATGTACCTGCTTCTGTAGGGGCCTGAGCCCACAAAAGTGACTGGCAGCGCAAACCTGCCCTGACACCCCCACATCCCTGCGGCATCGTCCGAAGGAAGGGCTGGCCCCTCTGCCCAGGGAAGGGATGTTTGAGGACTCACCAGCCTCCCCTGGCACGTGGCTTCTCCCCCCCAAAAACTGCGCTCTGGGGGGATGCTGACAGCCAAGCTGCCGCCGGCAGCTCCATTTTCTCCAAGATTTTAGCACAGAGCCAGCCTGTCCTCCCTGCCACAAGTTCAGGACCTGAACTCTACAATTTATCTGCAATAAAACCATCCCAGAGAGGAGAAAGGGCATTTCCCTGGCTAATTAAGCATCTGGTGCAAGGGTAGAGGATGCTCTCACTTGCCTTCCCCCTGCCCGGCATCTCCTGCCTGCAACAAGGTGGTGGAGCTGGAGAAACCACAATTAAATTAAAGCTTTTGTTGTTCTTTGGGTTTAAAAGGCAGAGCTGTGGCTTGAAAGCTCTTGGGGATGGAGGGATGGGTACAGCGGCGCTCAGGAGCAGCACTGCTGCCACTGAAACCAGCCCCTAAACCCCCACAGCCTGGCAGTGCTGACCCCCGATCTCCCAGCATGTTCCAGCATTGCCAGGGGTCCCGCTGGGTATTGCCGAAGTTGCGGTGGGCGAGTTCAAAGCTCGGCCATATGAAGCTCTTTGCTCTGCGCGAAGGACTGCCTTAAAACACCCAAAACGCCCCTGCAACAGGCTGCGGCAGGGAGAGGGGACAGGACGGGGGCCACCGGCTGGGCAGGGTGCACCCATGGGTGCCCTGGGACCATGGGCACTTGGGAGTGTGACCCCATGGAGCAGATCCATGCTCTTCACCTCCAATTAACCAAATACAGAGATGCCTTTCCCTGGACCGGGATGAGCCCCACAGCCCCTCCGTGACAGCTCCTCCAGAGCAGCAAATCTCCAGGACCAGCTCAATAGCCTTAGAGCCAGCAGCTCGAGGGGAACCCCATCTCCAGCGGACCCCACTGCTTCAAAACAAGCACAGGCTTGAGAGCATCATCCCTTTGAGTGACAAAGGGTCTGCCGGCTCTTTGAGGACCCCAGCCTCGGAGCTGCATGCTGCCGTTCACCCCTGAGCTGTTGGGTGAAGCCCGGGAGCGCTGGATCACAGGCGCTCCCTGACATTGGGGTACCAGGAGAGATGGATTTGACCGGACCGTGCTCCCCCTGAGGACCCAGGAATGGCCAGCCTGATCCCAAACCGATGTGCTGGAGGTTTGGGGGGAGCCCCATCCAACAGCTGCGGGTGCAGAGTGTGGCCCCGTGAGCCCTCCCCAGGGCTGAACCTCTCCAGCAGAGATGGGGTTCCCCCGGCAGGGGTTGCCTGTGGGATTGGGGGGAGCTGGAGGGGAGGGGGCCTGCAACAGTGCAGCCGGCCTCCAAAGGGCAACCTGAGACCTTCAGGGGTCTGGGGGCTTCTCTTCATCCGAAGCAGGAGGTTTAGGGCTCTCACTCCCCGGGGTCCCACACAAGAGACAAAAGCTGCAGAGGACGGTCACCAGGGGGGGTGTCCCCACTTGCAGCCCTACAGTCCCAGCATCCCCATGCCACCGGTCGGGGCTCAGAGCTCTCCCAGGGGCTCCACTGGCACCAAGAGGGGTCTCGCTGCCTGTGCCATGGTTGGGCATCTCCAGGACTGCAGCATTGGACACAGGACACTGCAGCTTATTCTGCCCCGACACGAGTCAAATTCCCTTTGTTTTGGGGTCTGGCTACCATTTACCTGCTTCAATGTGGAGCCCTCAGACTGCAAAGTTGGGGTGGGGGGACACAAGTATCTTCTCACAGCAGGTAAATGCCATGTTACCTGCGTCCCTGCCCAGCTGCCGAGCACCCTAGGGTGGCAGGAGTGTGGGTGCCCCACTCCAGTCCCACAAGTTCTCCTGCCAGGACCAGTTTGCAGCAGCTCCAGTCCCATTCCCATCCCCAGCCCCATCCTGCTGCCACCCCTTCACCCGGCAAACATGCCTCTCTGGTGACAACAGCTTTAATTAAAGCACAAGAGGATGCAAGCTGCTGAAAAATGAGGGTGAAAGCTTGCAGCAGCCGTCACCACCACCATGCCACCTCCTCGCCCCACCATGACCATGTGGCTCCAGCGGTCCTGGGCGAAGGCGGGGGGGGGCAGCTGCCTCTACCCTGGCTCCCCCCTGCCTCTGGCCAGGTGGGCGAGGGGCCGGGTCCTGGGGAGACCACCCACCAACCGGGCTCTGAATGGGACCCCATCCCCGCTCCCCGGCGAGTGCCCGGATGGAGCTGTGCCGATGTCCTTGTCCCCTGTGGAGAGACAGACAGACAGAGAGGAGAGGAGACGTGGAGCAGGGTGAGAGCAAGTGCAGAGCCCGCGGGGACCCGTGCCACCGACCGGCAGCTTGTCACCAGGAACGGGGACCGCAGAGCATCAGTCGGGCTTGTGGTGGGACAGTGAAGGGACACGTGTGGGTGTCACCTCTGTGCCGGTCCCTGGGGACCTTCTCGCTCGGGGGGGGTCATCCAGCCCAAGCTGCTGCATCCCCTCCCCACCAAGCCCTGTTCCATACCAGGATCCAGCCTCCCCGCAGCCTCAGCATCCTCACGGTCCCGCTGCGGGAGGCTGGGGGTGGGCGACGGGGCAGGCAGCGAGGGTGTGGAGGCATCCACCGCCCGGCGTCGCCGCTGCAGGATGGACTCCAGCTGCCTGTCCTTGCCCTTCAGGCTGCTTTGCCGCCTGCTGGGCCTCCTGCTCGCCCTCCTCATGGCACCCTAGGAAACCCCACACACCGCCGAGATGCTGAGGGGGCCACATCCAGGCGCTGGGACCCCCGGGGGCCGGCCAGGACAGCCCCGACGCAGCCCCACGCAGGACGGCTGCGGCTGGGGACGATGGCATCCGTGTCCCCGCGCGATGGCCTGGCGTCACCCCCCCTCCTTGGGACAGGGCTGCTCACCAGGATGCCCTGCAGCTCCAGCACCATGCTCCTCCGCTTGCCGGCCGCCTCCGCCGGACCCTGCGGGAGGGGAGAGAGGAGATGTGGCCGCATCTTGCCAGCCCCGCGGCTCCCCCGGGGCTGCCGGCTCTCCCCAAACCCACCCTGAGTCCCAGGGCTCCCCAGGGACATTCCCCCATAGGATGGGGGGTGTCCGGCAGCAGCTGAGCCTGGGTCCCTGCCTACCTGCCCCAGGGGGTCCCGCTCCTTGGCGGGCCTCAGGACCACCCCGTGCTTTATCCGCTCCATCATCTCCTGCACGGCTCGAGCTTTAGCATCATCAGCTTCTGGCTTGCCTGCACAGGGAGCACCGCGCTGAGACCCCACGCACTCGTGACAGGGCTCACTCCCTGCTGGGATGGGAAGCTGCCACCTCCCTGGGACCCCCCCCCATGCCCGGGATCCCTCCCAAGAGGCGAAACCCGGCCATGATCCAAGGCTGGGTACCACCCTGGCAGAAACTCATCTCCCACCCGTGCCGGGCAGGACAGGGGTGCTGGGGGGCCTGAGCACCCTCCTTTGGGGAGCGGGGGGCTGGCAGGTGCCCGTCACCCCACCACGGGACCTGGGACCGACACTTTCGGATGAATGGGAGAGGCCTGAACCAGTGCAGCATTGGCAAACCTCTGTCTCGGAGAAACCCCATCCTCCCCGTGCCCAGGGACTCTCCCGTCCTTGTGGCACTGCCAGGGACCCCCCACCCCATGGCACCAGAAGCCCCCCAGGGTGCACTTACTGCGCTGCAGGTTTGCCAGCCCCTTCCTCTGCCTGATTGCCAAGAGCGGGCTGGAAGAGAGAAGGGAGGTGAAAGCCCTGCCCAACTGCACCCCTCGCCCCCAAAGAGCCAGACATGATGCCCAGCGTGCCCACTGTCCCTCCAGCGAGAAGCTGCCTGGACCCCCACCCCGGCTCGGAGCCAGGACAATGCCCGGGCACGGCTTGGGGACAGCCTGGCACGGCGGGCGAGAGCGATGGGGTTTGGGGGGGGGGGGGGGCCCTTACTCCCCGGGGGCGGGGGGGGCGGGCGGGGGGAGAGGGAGGGGGGTTTGGGGGGGGGGGTCACTTACTCCACGGGGACAGTGGGCGCAGGCGGTGGCAGCGGCGGTGGCGGCGGCGGCACGGGTGCAGCCGGCTCGGGGGTCCGGCTCTGTGGCGGTGGGTCCTGGCCCAGCTTCTCCTGCAGTGACTCCACTGCAAAGGGATGCAGCTGGGGCTGTGCAGGGGGGGGCTGGTGCCCCTCGGAGCCTGAGCCCTGAGCATCCCTCCGGCACCGCTGCCGGCTCCTGCCCGTGTCGGGCAGGGGTGAAACCACCCACCTTCCTCCTCCAGCCCTGCCAGCCGCTTCTCAGCCTCCTGCAGCCGCCTTCTCAGCTGCAGCTTCTCATCTTCTGCCGCGGCCAGAGCAGCTCGGGCCAGATCCAGCTCCTCCGGCTCCGGCTGCCTCCCCAACTGCTCCTCCAGCTCCTTCACCTGCGGGAATGGGAGGATGGGGGGGAGCCGGGTGCAGCCCAGGAGCTGGGGACCCCCGGTGCCATCCCTGCCAGGGACGGGGATGCTCCACAGCCCTGCAACTTGGCCACTTGCAAGGAACTTCAAGCTATTGTTAGGGCAATTCTCAGCTGGGTGACGGCAGCCCAGTGGGCTGGAGGGGTGCTAGCCCAGCGTGGGGGGGCTCCCACCGCCTCGTAGCCCAGTTGTGGGACCCTGTCCCTGGCGCCCGAAATGTCATATTGGAAATTCATGGAAAAACAACCTCTCCGGGCTTGGCACACAGTGTGGGATGGGCATGGAGAAGGCGATGGAGGGGTCTGATCTTGATCGCAGCTGGTTCCTGCGCCCAGGGGAAGCCACCACCAGCCCCGGAGCCATGCTGTGCCCCAGCCCTGCTCCCCCCAGCGTGTCACCCACCCTTAGGGACGGCTCCTCACCCGCTGCTGCTGCTCCTGCCTGGCCTCGTCCAGCGCCCGGGTCAGGCGTCCCACCTCCTGCAGGGCTGCCAGCAGCTGGGCGCTGGGCTCCGAGCTCTGCAGCAGGATCATGCTCTGCCTGTTTGCCTCCTTCTTTTGCACCAGCATCTGCCCGTGGGGACAGGGGTCAGGGAGGGACTGAGCCCCCAGGCTTGCCCCGGTGAGAGAAAAACCCTTTCCAGGGAGGCTGAGAGCAAAACCTATCCAACCTCATCCCGGGGGACCGCGATGGGTGCCCAGGAGCATCCCCATCCTCTCGGGATCCAGGGCTAAGGCAGAAGTGGGCTGAGTATTGGGGTGTCTGCATCGAGGGACACCGACAGCAAGCAGCCCCCCCCTGCTCTCCCACCTCCCGTGGGTGCCTGTCCCCCCCCCAGCACCCATGGGCAGGGTGACCTGGGGCCTGGCCGCACCTCATGGGCGAAGACTTCGGCTTGCAGGCGCAGGTCCTGCTCCAGCTCCAGCTGCTGCACCGCCTCGCAGTAATCCTGGGTGACGATCTGGGACACTGCCAGGGAGAGCGGGGGCTCGGGGGGGGCTGGCGCTGGCACGGGGAGTGTGTGCCACCGCAGGGGCCTCGGCACAGCCACCTCCCATGGACGGGGATGCCCATGTCCCGGCAATCTGGCTGCAGCTCCCAGTGCTCCACCATTGCCTTTGGCTTCACTGATTCACCAGGCTGGGTGGCGCTGGTGGCACTGGGAAGCTGCCAGCTGCTCCTTCACCAGCTCGCCGGGGCGCAGCGAGATGAGGAGGGGACGTGGCCATGGGGACCCAGCACCCAACTCACCTTTCTTGAAGGATTTCAGTGCCCGCTGGCTGGTGCCCAGGGCTGCCCGCAGGCGCTGCCGCTCCCCCTGCCCCATCTCCAGCTGCAGCCGGACAAGCCCTGCTCAGCCCCAGGCTCAGCTGGGGGGTCCCGCTGTGCCCAGCCTACCCCCCCCGGGACATCAGGGAGACGGCGAGGGGCTGCAGAGGATGAGCAGGGTGCAGCAGTCTTTCCTCCCCAAAATCTGTCCTGAGCTCGGCAAGGAGCTACAAGGATGAGCAGGGGCCAGGGAAGGAGGGGAAGAAGGTGGGTGATGAAGAAGGACTCTGCCTAGGGGGGTCCCAGTGGGGGTCCCGGGAGGTACCTGGTTCTGCAGGTCCTGGTTCTGCCTCTGCAGCTCCTGGACCTGGATGGTGAGGTCCCTCTGCTGCGCCAGCAACCAGGAGATCTTCTCCTGCGGATCTGGGAGCAAAGGTGGGAGTGAGGGGTGGGAAAGGGTCCCTGAGGACCAGGCTGGTGGGGATACCGCCCCCCCCCCCCCCCCCGCCAGCTCACCCTCATCCTGGCCATGTCACCGATGACCTTGTTGGAAGCTTGTCCTGGGATGTGACCCAGAGGGACATCAGGGTGGCAGTGGGGTGGAATAGCATCCCACGGGACACCAGGGGCCGGACTCAGCACCCTTCTCCCTGCCCAAAGCTGCCCCCGAGCATCCCCCAAGGGTCAGCCCACGGGCAAAGTCACAGCATCACCTGAACGTGGGGGGTTTGGCTGGAGTGGGGCATCCCCTGAGGGGCGCATCCCCCCCGAGCAGTGCATCTCTCCCAAGGGGTGCATCCCCCCAAGGGGTGCATCCCCCCAAGGGGTGCATCCCCCGGACCCCGGCCCTGGTACTGTCAGGCAGATGGAGCACCAGGCTGCAAATGCGGCCGAAATTGCTGCCACGGGAAAACAGGATGGGAAAGGAGGAAGCGTGAGCAGCAGCGCTTTCATTTCATCTTTTTTCTGTTTGATTTCCGTATCGCTTTCTCGTTGTTTACCCAGAACAAGGCCCAGGCACAACCTAAAACTGCAGGGCTGGGCTGAGCCGGGCTTGGGGGACACCGGGACAGGGCAGCCGGACAGGGACAGGGGCTTTGGCTCTGGCTTCACTCTTTCTGGCTGGGGATGGACCGGGACCCCCCAGTCCGACTCACCCTCAAGCTGCTGCCCGTAGTGCTGGGCAGGGTCAGGGTCCTCCTTGGGGGGCACCTCCTTGGACAGGGCTGGGGAGGCCGTTGGGGTCAGGCTGAGCTGCTTCAGTTGCTTGTTCTCCTGCTTCACCTGAGGTGGGATGGAGATACCCCCCCCCCCCAACCCGGGGTTTCTACTGCACCCATCGAGCTGGGTGTGCTGGGGGGGGGATGCACCGGCACCCTTGCACCCACAGCGAGGGGCTGCAGGCACCAGGGTGCTGGGGGGGGGGGGAAACGGGGGGGGGGGCACCCGGCCCACCCCTACCTGGGCTGCGTAGGATTCGGCTCGCTGCCGGCACGTCCTCTCGATCTCAAACTCGGTCTCCAGCGCCGCGAGCTCGGCCAGCAGTGCCTGCGATGCTGGCAGCGGTGGGGGCCAGATTCAGGTGCCCGCCCAGCCCTGGGTGCCGGGTGGGGGTCCCAGCTGGCACCCTGCCCTCCTCCCTGCCCGCAGCCACCCCTGCCGAGTGGCTGGCAAAGCCGTGCCAGGTCACCCAGAACTGGGAATGGCACCTAGCTCTGCACCATGATGGGGATTTTCCCACTTGACCATCCCACTGACACCATCACCGCCAGCTCCAGTGAGGGGCTGAAGCCACCCCCGAGGCCCTGTACAGCACCAAGCCAGGATGTGACACCAGGGTGGGACGGGGCTCACCTTGCTCGAGCTCAGCCAGGCGCTCCTCCGCTTCGCCCACCTCCTGGCCAAGGGGCTGATGCTGCTGGGGGAGAGATGTGCATGTGGCGTTGTGTTGGCACGGCATTGCGTTGGCACGGCACTGCTGGGTCTCGGTGAGCCCCGAGCCACCCACATGCTGCCAGCCGTGCTGGGGACGTTGTGACTGTGACCCCCCCGGTGATCAGCGCCATGGCACACAGCCGCGGCTGGAGGGGAGGGCACAGGGGAACCAGCACTTCACCACCTCAGGTTACGTGGGCAGGAGGAAGAAATAAAACAGAAAAAGAGCCTGTGAGTAATACCTGCACCACAGCTGCCTCTTCCTCCTCCTCCTCCTCCTCGCTGCTTTCCGACTCCAGGATGGCTGCAGGGGAACAAAAAGCATGACAGAAGGTCACCAGCACAGGTGGAAACCCAGGAGGTGTTTCAAGCCCTTTGCTTTTCTCAGCCTCATGTTGCTCTGGGAGGAGAGGGGCTGAGCACCCCCCACCCCACAGGCTGGGGGGCCAGGCAATGCCTCTGCAGCTGCTGGAATCACATATCCTAAGGAAAACGGGAAAGTCCGTACAGCAGGACAGCCCGGAGCAGGAGGAACAGCCTGCAAAAATCTGACCTGATAGCAACCAGCTCTATAACAGCCTCAGCGAGGGTGTAGAGGGCATTGGGGTAAAGGGGCTGCTCAGAGAAGGCGGGAGGACAGCTGGGAAAAATCCCAGTGAGTGATTCTGGGTGAGGGAAAAACCATCCCAGAGCATCTTGCTGCCCCAGCAAGCCCTTGGCCGCAGCTCGCCTGAGAGGTGCCACCGCAGAGCTGTGCCCTTGCTGGGCTCAGCTGGTGCCCGCAGAGGTGGGGGACACTGGGGTGACACCAGGGACTGGACAGTCCCCAGCACCACCGAACTTCCCCCGTCAATGCAGCCCCTTTCACTGGGGTGACTGGTCTGGGGGATGTGAGAGCCCACTGAGTGCACATGGGCATGTACTGGGGAGCACGTCCCTGGGGGACAGTCACTGGGGGGACTGGTGGTCCCCAGCGCTCAGGACTGGGGAGCTCTTTGGGGGCTACACCCCAGCTGGATGGGGGGTCCCTTGTCCCCAGGGGTCCTCCTGTCCTTCCAGGGTGGGGGGCTTGTGGGGGTGGCTGCTTGCCCAGGGGGGCAGCTCCCAGCAGGGCTGTGGTGCGTCACGGCTGGGATCCTGCACCTGCCTCCGACCCTTCCCATCACAGACCTAATCCGGTGGGGAATGCAGCTCTGGAATCTAAATCCCCCTCCATTTGTAATCTAGCCTCCGCTGCTGGGACTTCAACACCGCCTGCAAGGGCTGGAGGGGTCCCCATGGGACCCACACGACAGGCGTGCTGCTGAGCAAACGCCCCAGGACCCTTCGCCGGGACCCCCGTACCAAGACCCCCGTGCCAGCTGTGGGGCTCGGGCTGTGCAAATGGTGCTGCTCCCTCATGGCCTCAGCTCTTGCAAGGTGACGATGTACAATTGTGCAAATGCTAGAAAAAGCCCTAAACTGCAGCTGGCAGCTGGGACGGGCACCTCCCGCAGCCCAGAGCGGCAGAGGGATGGACAGACGGACAGGTGGGCAGATGTACGTCATGCCTGGGAGCTGGCAGTCCATCTAAATACATCCCACCGGTCATTGGCCCCTCTGCGACACACGGCTCAGCAGAGAAAATCCCTCTCCAGGCCCGGTTTTGGGCTGGTTTCACCCCCTGCAAACCATCTTGTCCAGCCAGTGGCGCCCAGAGGCCACGGTGACGGTCGCAGGGGACACAGCAATCGACCCTGCCACGAGGCGTGCAGGGATGCCCGGCCACGCGTGAGCCCACCGAGTCCATCGCGTTCCTCGAACGTGCACGGGGAGACCTTACCTGCGAGCTGTCCGGCGCCTTCCCCAGCCCAGGCCATGGTGGTGGGGCTGGTGGTACCCAGCACCCCGAGCTCGGCAGGATGCCTGCCTCCCGCCCCGGCGCTCGTCTCGCCCTCCCCACCTGCGGCAGGGAAGTGAAACCGCGCCGTCTCCACCACCACCGGCTATGACAGGGGCCGAGCACCCCGATCCCAACAGGGCTGGTCCTGCCACGGCAGCAACCAGGGGCTCGAGGGGGAACCGAAACCCGCCCTGCCCCAGCTGCGAGTCGCTTTGACTCAGGGAGATGCTCAGGTCCTTCCCTTGTGCATCTCCGTAGCAAACACTCCCCCTCTCACGGCCTTTACACCACCCAGGTCATCTTAAAATAAAAAAAAAATGCCATGGTTTGAGGAGATGCCAGCTCTGTTGGAGTTTTGGGCAGCTTCCCGCACCGCTGCTCTGGCAGGCAAGGAGCTCTGCCTGCATTGGGCAGCCTGCCTGGGCTGGGAGCGCTGCTGCCGCAGGGTGCAGGCAGGAGGATGGGAACAGATCAGGGGTGGGAGGGAAACAGCCACGGTGGGAAGCGCAAGAGCAAGAAGGGGTTTTGGTGACCACGCTGGTTTTATTGAGCAAGGAGAAGAGGTTTCTCGCTGCTTTGGGATGTCGGTGCCGAGGACCTGCAGCCCTCTGCGCCCTCCCAGCACCTAACCCCAGCCAGCCTCACTGGAGGCACCTTTGGGTGGTCCATAGAGGTTTGGGGGAGGCAAGGCTGCTCCCCAAAGCTGACCGTCTCAGCCCAGAGCTGGGGGGGTTAGAGGGCCGTGCTGGCCGGCCCCTGGCCTGGCACCTTGGCCTCGCGTGGGTAGTACTCGGCCAGGATGCTCTCAGGGATGCGCTTGAGCAGCTGCTTGGGGAAGATGCGCAGTAGCTGCCAGCCGATGTCCAGGGACTCAAAGATGCTCCGGTTCTCATAGGGACCTAGGAAAAGATACAGGCAAGGGAGGTGCAGGAGCAGGGAAATGCTGGGGGTCCGGTCCCATCCCCAAACCCCCTCTGGGGTCCAGTCACCCGCCTCACCCTGGGTGATGAACTGCTTCTCAAACTTCTGCAGGAACTCCAGGTAGAGCAGGTCATCGGGCGAGAGTGCCTCTTCCCCCACCACCGCCTTCATCGCCTGCACATCCTTCCCAATGGCGTAGCAGGCATACTGCAGCACAGACAGGTGGCCGTCAGGACAGACAGACGCTCCATGCAACCTGCCAGGCAGGCAGAGGAGGGGGAGCAGCGCAGGTTCCCCCCTGCCCAGCTTTGGGAACGGCTCAGGGAAATGCCAGCCTTTGCTCTGCTGTTTGCTGCCCGGTTGTGTCACGCTGCACAGCAGGGACAGCCCGAGCAGGGTCTGCATGCTTGGGCTTGGCCAGTTTGCAGGCAAAGCCCTCTGGTGTCCGCAGCATCCACAGTTATATATAATTATATTATATACAATAATACATGCTGCATGGAAAAAATCTGGCTTGCTGTCAGCCTGGGATTCTTGCAGCAGGACAAGCTACGGCTCTGCCCCCGCTTTGAGGCTTTGCATCCCCTGGACTCTCCACTTCCCAGGGTAAAGCATCCCACTCCCTTACCCCAACTCCCCCTCACGTCAAGGAGGTGCCAAAAAATAAGTGCTCGAGTCCATCATGGCCAAAAGTGCCACGATCTCAGCCCCAAGCAGGGGGAGGAGGGCTTTGAAGGGATAAATGATACCGCTCCCACCCCCCTCCATCATCATCCCTCTCCTGCCCAGCCCTTACCAGCTGGTTGGAGACATCCCCGTGGTCCTTCCTGGTCATGCCCTCCCCGATGGCCGACTTCATCAGGCGGGAGAGGGAGGGCAGCACATTGATGGGGGGGTAGATCTGCAGGGCGAGAGGGACCACCCCCACATTCGCCCGCTTGCCAGCCCTGCCGGACACCCCCGTGCAGGCAAGGGGACCGCTGCCCTCAATTTAAGCACCCCCCCCACCCTCGGCACCCCCCATCCTGGTGCTCTCGGGTGGTTTCCAGCCCCAAGTGATGCCGCCGGGCACAGCGGTGCCGGATCCATCCCCACTCCGCCGTGGCATGGAGCAGGGAAGGGGCACGGGAACCAACCTGCCTGTTGTGGAGCTGCCGGTCAACATAGATCTGCCCCTCGGTGATGAAACCCGTCAGGTCGGGGATGGGGTGGGTGATGTCTGGGGGAAAAGCAGGGTGGTGTGAACTCCCACAGCGGGTCTGGCTGCTCGGCCGGGCACGGGACATGACCGCGCCCCATGCCGGGGGGTGACCGGAGCAGCACGGCCCCAGGGGAGCTGCACTGGCCTGCGGTCGTGAGCAAGAGCCGGTTCCCCCCATCACCAGACAGAGAACTGCCTGTTTTAGACTTGCCTGTGTATGCACACACCCGTGGGCACCCCCACACCCGTGCCTGCACATCCCCCCCATGCCCCCCAAGTCTAAGTCCCCCCCGCAACCACATCATTTGGCTGAAACCCAGCACTCTGCTCCAGCTGGGGGGGCGGCCAGAGGGACAACTTGGTGGGAAAAAAAATCCCCTAAAGCATCCCTGCAAGGTTTGCTACCCCAACGGATCCCAGGAACTCCCCCAAAACTTGTTAAAACAAAACAATTCAGCATTTCCCAGCCCTACGGTTTCCCAGTGTGGGCACAGCGGTAGCACCACATGCCCCACAGGGACCCCCCGTGTCCCCCAGGGCTGCTGACCATCATTGGGCATGGTCAGGATGGGGATCTGGGTGATGGAGCCGTTCCTGCCCTCCACGCGCCCGGCCCGCTCGTAGATGGTGGCCAGGTCGGTGTACATGTAGCCGGGGAAGCCGCGGCGGCCGGGCACCTCCTCCCTGGCTGCCGATACCTGCGGGATGGGGGGGCTGGCATTAGTGCGGGAGGGGGCTCAAGCATCCCAAGCACTCTTAGAGCATCCCAGGCATCCCAAGTAACTTGGGCACCCCAAGCACCCCGGGAACCCCAGGCATCCTGGGCACCCCAGGCACCCCAAGAGGGCAGTCCTTATCCCCTGCCACATGGGGAGGACACGGGGGACCAAGGCAGATCCCGGGGGACAGGCACTGACCTCCCGCAGGGCCTCAGCGTAGGAGCTCATGTCCGTCAGGATCACCAGCACGTGCTTCTCGCACTGGTAGGCGAGGAACTCGGCGGTGGTCAGGGCCAGGCGGGGGGTTACGATCCGCTCGATCCTATGAGGGGGACAGGGTGGGCACCCCCAGATCCTAATTCCAACCCCCCCCCCCGCCACCGCAGAACACCCCTGGAACTCGGCATACGGCTTCCCTACAGCGTGCCAGGCTGTCGGCAGGGGTGACCAGGTACCCCCCCAGGGACCCCAGCTCTCAGGGTCCCCGAGCTGGGACTGGGCAACGGCTGGGGAGGAGGAGGGAGGCACCCGCTGCCCACCCAGAGCATCGGCTCCCAGCCGCTGCAGGAAGGGATGGGGACCCAAAAGCTGGCCGGGATCGGTGCCGGCTCCCCTGCCCGTTCTCTGCCCACTGGCCAGGGCTTGGGATGGCAGAGGGACCCACAGCCTTTGTGGTTCCCACGGACGGCAGGACCCTAATGACCCCAATGACTCCCAGCTGCACCCAGCACCTGCCCCTGCACCTTGATCCACCCAAGGCACATCAGGTCCTCATCAGGGGGAGAAGAGAAAGAAGGAGGAGAAGAAGAAGAAGAAGGAAGAGGAGGTGGAGGAAGAGAGCTGCATGCCGGAGCCATGGGGCTGACTCACGTCGGGTCATTGGCCAGGTTGAGGAAGAGGCACACGTTCTCCATGGAGCCGTTCTCCTCAAAGTCCGACTTGAAGAAGCGAGCTGTCTCCATGTTCACCTGCCCACGTGGGAGGAGAGGCCGGTCAGCAGGAGCAGGGCGGCTTCACGTACAGGGAAACTGAGGCAGGAGAGGGACGAGGCGGTGCAGGGAGGTGGCAGCAAGGCTGCCCGCGCATCCTGTGCGATTTGGGCTCCCCACCAACAGGCTTTGCCGAGGTCGGCTGGGCTGTCCTGTCCCGGGACTGACTCACCCCCATGGCAGCGAAGACGATGGCGAAGTTGTCCTCGTGATAGTCCACCACGTCCTTGGACTTCTTCACCAGACCGGCCTGCCGGCAGATCTGTGCGGCAATCTGCAGCAGGACAGGGACAGGCGGGCAGCACGGTTCCAGTGCCCGCGGCCAATTTCCCCCCCCCAGAGCAGCCACAACCCTCCTGGGACCAGGATACGGCCCCCATGGCAGCAAGGGGCAGGGGGTGCAGGGGGTGGAGGTAGAACAAATAGGAACTGGCAAAGGAGAGAGCATCCCAGGACGGGCACCAGCACCCCCAGCTGCCCACCCAGCCCGCAGGTGGGTACCCAGCCCCATGGGTTGTGGGGGGGAGCAGGGTCTCCCTCCCGCCACAGCCAGCCGTGCCCCCTTGCCGTGGCACAGCGCCCGTCATGCTGGGCCCTGACTTGACCGTGGTCACCCTCCTCTGTCGCTCCCGATCTGTCAGGGCCAGTTTTCCGTCCCATCGCATCACCGTCTGTGCCGGTGGGCGAGGGGGGGGACGGCGCTGCCCATCCACCGTGCCGGTGTGCCCGTGGATCAGGCTGGTATTTCCAGCGCCTGCTGTTCTGCCCTCCTGGCATGGCCCCGCGCTCATGGGGCCACGGGGTGGTCTGTGGCCCCCCACCCCATGGGCTTGGGCACCCCACATCAGCCCAGATCACCTCTCCCTCCCCAGCGTTGCTCTTGGCATACCAGGGTTTGCTTTATCCCTTGCTGTGCGGATGGGGAAACTGAGGCACGAGGTAACATAAGCTTCCCTTCCTCTGTATGCACCAGCCTATCACCCTGCGTGGCTGGGGGGGGTGGGTCAGAGAACACAACAGCCACCCCAAAAGGTGGGTCTGGCCCATCACAGTGAGCAGAGCCAAGCAGGGAGAGGAGAGATGCAGGAGATGGGCTCCAGCCCTCCCAAATCCCCTTGTGCTGCCTCCTCCATCCTCATCCTCCTCCGCCTGCTGCTGGGGCTGCAGCAGGGGCTCAGCCCCCTGCGGGGACCCACCTCGTTGTGGGGGAGACCGGCAGCGGAGAAGATGGGGATCTTCTGGCCCCGGGCGATGCTGTTCATCACATCGATGGGCGAGATCCCAGTCTGGATCATCTCCTCGGGGTAGATGCGGCTGTGGGGGTTGATGGGCTGGCCTGGAGCAGGAAAGGGAAATGAGGCACCCCAAAACGGAGGAATCGCCTTGGCTGGTGCCAAGAATTAGACACGAGCTTCTGGAGCTAAGGACGAAGCACGGTCTTGGACCAGTGCAGCCACCCAGCACCAGCCCTGGGGTGGGATGGGGTCACCAGCCACCACCCCTGCACCTGTACCCCCACCCGGGGCACCCCAGTGGGGACGGATGGACCCCCCGGGGATCTGGGGTGGGGGCAGCACCGTGGGGCTGCTCCGGCCATCAGGGCACAGCTTTATCCCCAGATGCCGGGCTGCCCCGGAGACCCTCCGGCATCACCCGCGGCTGGTGAAAGGAGCCAGCAAAGCAACGCCGTGCCCAGAGCTGTCACCGTTGATGTCCAGGAAATCCTCGGCCATCACCGGGGGACCGCTGTCGATGGGTTTGGCAGAGCCGTTGAAGACTCGACCTGCAAGGAAAGCGAGCCGCTGGTCCCCTGCTGAACGCACCAGCCGGCGAGGACGAACCAGCCTGGTGCAGAGCCCAAGGAGCAGGCAGCTGCCTGCACCGCGGCCACCGGGCAGGGTTTCCATCCTGCTCCCGGTCCCCACGGTGTGTGGGGGCATTCAGGGGCTACCCTGCCCCTTGGGCAACGGCTTTCTCCTGAGTACAGCCCCGCCGTGGGGAAAGCCGGGAAATGGAGAGCACCCATGGGTGCTGCAGGACATCCCAGCTGCCTGGGGTGCCCCAGAGGGGACGTGGATACTGGTGCTGGGTGTCTGTGGGTGAGGAGCAGAGGACTTTGCACCTGGGGTGGCTGTTGGCACCCACAGCCCCCCGTGCCGGGGGACAAGGTGTTCCCATGTCACTGCATGGGACGGGCAGGGAGCGTGTCACCCACAGGCTGGGTGACACCACAGCCCCCGGGGCAGGATGATGCCCCAGAGACCTCCCCATGCTGAAGATGCCAGCACACCGGGCCAGGTCCCCAGAGACCTCCCCATGCCGTCCAAGACACCCTCCATCACCTCCCCCTTGGGGTCCCCAGCTCCCGTGCAGGTGGGGGTGACACCGAGACACCCCCCCCCCCCCACCCAGCCCCGGGGCGGGGGGTACAAGGCTCCCAGAGAGCCGCCGCATCACCGTTCACACTCAGCCTCATCGACCGGCTCTGAGCCACGGGATCGATAGCGGCAAAGCCGGCATGCCAGCCACGCCATCCCCCCCCCCGGCACCCCCGCTTGCCGCTGCCGCCCCTATGGGACTTTCTTCTGGTTCCCGACGGGGCCGGGGAAGCATCACCGTTGTCAGAGCAGATCAAGCTGACGGCGGGGCCGGGGCTCGGGAGCACGGAGCATGAAAGGTCAGTAACCTTGGCGCTCGCTGGGCACCCACGTCTCGCCGGCGCGCAGCCGCTTTAATTCAGCGCCGTGGCACAAAGAGCGGCGGAGGGAAGGGGCGATGGGGCTGAACACCTGGGGGACCCCAGCCCAGTTTGGGGGGGGGGGAGGGGAACCCCCCACACCTCCCCAAGACGGGACAGGGAGGCTTGGGGGGAGCAGCAGGGACAGCCTGGGACGGACTCTGCGCACCCCTGCTCGGCCCTTGTCCCTTCTCGGGGGATTCGCGCCTGGACCCTGCGTGGGGAGAGGGGGGACCCTGCCTGGGAAAGGAGCGGGGGGCTCCCTCCCCGCTGCCGGGGAGCCGGGATCTGTCCGGCCGTCACCGCACGCTGCCGTACCGCGCTCGACACTTGCCCCCTCCCAGCCAGGCTGCCCTTTACCGCTGCCCTTTGCAGGCAGGGCTCTGGCCGGGGTTCATGCTGCCGCAGAGACGGGAAAGAGATTGCAGGAGACACTCGGCCCCCGACCGGGGAGCGATACCGTGCGTCAGCCGAGGTCCCTCCGCCGGGACCCCGAGCAACCTTCGTCCCCCTCGCTGCGACCCCTGTGAGCCCCCGGGGGCTGGTTCGGGGGCTGTAGGACCCTCAGGAGCTGGGATGGGGGCCAAGGGGCCGGGACTGAGCTTGAACGGCCTCAGGGGAAGCTGCTCGGGGCCATGGGGGTCTGCCAGCACCCAGTTCTGCCCGGGTGGGTGTCCCCGTGGGGACAGGGGTGGCCGGTCCCCTTTTCATGTTCATGCCTGGCCATGTCTCGGGGCTTAGCGCAGATGATGAAGATGCTGGGCAGCCCCCAGCTCTCCTAAGGTCGAGGTAATGAGAGTGCTAACGGCACGACCACAGGCTGGAGTTTGCCTGTCCTGACACGGGAAACCTTCTCCCAGTCCAGGCCAGGCTTCTTCTCCTGGGATAACTGGGCAGAGTGGGCCCAAGGGGACATACTAGCCCTGTACGAGGGTGACTGTCACCACCTCCCCATGCTGGATGTGACTCTCCTGGCACTGGAGAGCATGCCCAGGGATGTGCTCAGTCCCTGGGCAGCAGCAGAGCTAAACCCCAAGACCCCAACACCCCCAAACTGCCTGTCCCCCCACTCCAGCTGCTTACACCTGGGTTACCCCACCATCCATGCACCGAGATGTGTCAGGGCTCAGCAGTGGGCTGGGCTTACCCAGCATGTCCTCAGAAACTGGGGTCCGGAGGATGTCCCCGGTAAACTCGCAGGAGGTCTTCTTGGCATCAATCCCAGACGTTCCTTCAAATACCTGCGGAGACCCCGGGGCAAGAGGCGGGTGGGCGGCAATTAGCAGGGATTAGCGGGTGCAGAGGGCCGGGGAGGGGGGGCTTGGGGGGGCAGCCGGGCTCTCCATGGGGAGGTGACGTGATCTGTGCTCGCCCAAAAATCTTGTCAGGGAGAAGTGATAAAGGAGGGGGAGAGACCTCGGGGTTAAGAAAACTCCCTTCTGAGGGGCTTTGGCCTGGGGGAGGGGGCAGCAGGGGAGGGGGGACCACGCTCTCGTTAATGCAACGAGCCCAGCAGAAGGGCCTCGGGCAGGGCAGGGAAACCAAAGGCATTTTGATTGGTATAATATTTGACACCATTTGTATTAATTAACCTCCAGATCGCTGCTTTAATTAGAGCCGTGTGGCCCCTGGGAGAAGAACCGGCTTGGGAAAGCCAGGAGCACCCGCTGGCGGGGATGCCGGCAGGCACGAGGGCAGGTGATGGCCGCAGCACCCGGCTGCGTGCAGGTGCATGCAGGTCAGCGCCCGACAAAGCTGTTTGTGCAAAAGGCTCCTTTTTTCCTTCCCCCCCCCCTTTTTTTTTTTTTCCTCCCGAGGCTGACTCCCTAATAGGATTAAAAGGGCGCTACAGAGGTCCGAGCGGCATTAGAGGAGCGAGGTTTGGCGGCTCGCCAGCCAGAACCCGGTCAGGTCGGCTGTGCGGCCACCCCGAGCCCTGGGCTGGCTGACTGGGGGGGGGAACCTGGGCAGAAGGGAACCCAGGCTAACTGGGCAGGACAGCCCCAAATGGCTCCGGTGCTCATGGGTGAAACCCCACTCCTTGGCTGCCCTGGTTTGGGGGGGCAGGCAGCGGGTTCCCGGGGTGCCCGGAGCGGGCAGGCTGTCCCCCATCCCAGCCCTGCAGAGGGCTGGTGGCCGTGGGGTGATGGCATGAAGGTCCTAAGTTTTCCTGCTGGGATGGAGGGGGAGGCAGCCCAGGGAGATCAGTGGGGAGGACATGGGGATGAGGGGTCCCGAAGGGATGGGGGGTCCCGAGGAAGCTGTGGCATCATCCAGCTGGGCTCTCCCCAGCGGGCAAGGGGAGGCCGGGCACAGCAGGACAAAGACCCTGCGCAGGGTCGTGCCCACGTCCAGCCCCCTGCGCCCTGCCGAAGCTGCGCAGATATCATCATTCTGGCTTTGGCACCCAGATGCTCCTGCCCTAAGCAGGTACCAGCTCCATCCCCACTGGTGCCACACTGCCAGCCCTGGCACAGCTCTACGTGCTCCAGCCAAAGGGCCATGGGACAGCGAGGAGCCCCACCGCAGGACACTGCCTGTCCCAGGACACTGGTCCTACAGCCTGGGAGAGCCGGGACAAGAGCCCGGCAGGGCTCTGCTGGCCGTGACAGCCACCGCTGGAGGGGGACAGAGCCCCGGGACAGAGCCCCAGGCCATGCAGCGCCTGCCTGTGTGTCCCCCCTCCCCGTCCCGCCATGACCCCACCACGCTGGGCTCACCTGGACGATAGCTTTGGAGCCCATCACCTCCAGGACCTGCCCGCTGCGGCTGGTGCCGTTTGGCAGCATGAAGTTCACGATCTCGGCGTACTGGGCAAACTGGAGGGACAGGGTCAGGGTGAGATGGACGGGGTGTGGGGGGGCTCCTCTCCACCCCCCAGACTGCCCCTTGAAGCTCTTGCCTGCACGGGCCTGTCTGCCAGCGCTGCCTCAGTTTCCCCTCCTGTGGTTCGGGGGGTTCACACTGTCTGCAGCCACCGAACACCAAGCGGGGGGGCATTCAGCAGCTGATGCCAACAGGCAGTACCTGCCACGCCAGGCAGATACAGGCAGAACTGCCAGCCCAGGCAGGAGGAGGCATCGGGGGGAAAGTGCTGCCTGCCCCTGCCCCATCCCGGAGCCTGCTCCAGGCTGTGGCACTGCTCCATGCCTCAGTTTCCCCAACACTGCAGGGTGCCCCCCTCACCCCAAGGGTGCTCTCAGACACACCGGGCTCCCTAGAGCCTGACAACTAACAAATTCAAACCCCTTTCCCTACCAGAAGCAGACCCATCACCTGCATAAAGCAGCGTCTCAGAGCCTGCCAAAGCGCATCCACAGCCCTGGATAAACCCCCCGGGGATGGTGGCATCTCTTGGGGACTCCTTGGGGACCCCCCTATTGCCAGACACAGCAGGACAGAGCAGCTCAGGCTGCCGGTGCCGCTCAAGACCCCAGGGAACCACCAGATCCCCTGTAATCCCCCGAGCTGTGAAAGGTTACGTCGAGGGATCACGCTGCTACCACCTCACACCACTGACATCCCTGGCCCCCCACCCAGCCGGGACCCCCGGGGTGGATGGAGGGGACTTTTCCGCAGCCCCTTGGCTGAGGGACATGTCCTGCTCATGGGACAACATCCAAGGGGGTTCGCTCCACGAGCACACCTGCCCACCCTGCCTGCCCAGCACACTCTGTGCTTTTTTCCACCTCCTCCTCCTCCTCGCTCCCAGCCACCGGGGCTGGCTCCGGCACTGTGAACTTTGGACTTTAATTCTTCTGTAAAGACCTTTGCATAAAGGACAACAAAGCGAAGGAAACACCCACCACGGTCCAGCTCTTTAATTGAGCTTATTAATTTCCATCCTGCCGGGCTGGGTGTGAAAGGGGCTATAGAAACGAGCCACCGGCCAACAAAACCCCTCGGAGGGTCCCGTCTAGCCGGGCCATGCGGGGATGAGCCCACCCGAGTGAACCCAGCCCCTGCTCCGGGAGCAGGGACAGGCAGGGGTGCCACCAAAATGCCACCCGGTGCCGGGGGGATGGGCCGAGCTGGGGTTTCGTGCTGTGGTCTCGCTCAAACCGGGCTCAGGGATGGAGCCGAGTGTGGGCAGGGATGCAGGGGACAGGAGCTGGAGCTCCGAGAGGGACACAGGGGACAGCAAGTGCCTGGGTGCTGGGGGGGGACACACAGGGCCAGCGGAGGGTGCCCGGGCGGCACGCACACACGGCCACCCGTGACGCGCGCACGCATCCCCGTGCCTGCGCACACGCGAGCACGCGCGCTTGCTGGCCCACACGCGTGTGCAGGCTGGCACACGGGCTCTGCTGCCAGCCGTCTCCAGGGGAGGGAGCTCGGAGCTGGCTGAGGGACCCTGGAGAGGAGGGGACAGCCCAGGGGACAGGGGACATGTTCCCCCGTTGCACCCTCCCCACCCGGGAACCCCAGGGCCAGGCAAGGGACAGCACGGTGGTCCCCGCGCAGCCCAAAGTGACACCGTCCCCTTGTCACCCGCCGGCAGACGGGCTCCCACCTTCACATTGTCCAGCACAACCAGGGGTCCGTTGACACCGCACACCGTCTTGTAGGCTGGGGGGGGGGGAGGACACACCGTTAGCCCCCAGAGCCGGGGATGGATGCTCCCACCCCGCTCCCGGCATCACTACCCCCAAACCGCAGGCACCGGGGAGCAGCCGCTTCGGCAGGGCAGGATCCGTCCCACCCCAGCGCCATCCTTTCCTGCTGTCCCGTTCCTTATCCTAGCTACGGACCGAGCGACTGGCAGCTGCTGACCTGGAGACCCAGAACATCCATCCTGCAGGAAATGTCGCTTTTACTTACATTAATTTCATTTCGGTTCATATAAAACATTTAAATAGAAAAAAACGTGCAGCAAGGAAGGAGATTCAAAGCCAGGAGTGTGGCAGCCTACCCTGGCCAGCAAACTGAAAGACTTTCTGCAAGTCAGTATTTTCCCCTTTCCAAGCACAGTTTTTCATTACACCAAGATTTTGCTTTAAAAAAAACCACAACAACCCCAAAGCCGTAAAAAAAATTTTTGTAGAAAAAAAACAGATTAACAAGGCACAAGAGCCACATCCCGCCCAAGCAGAGCAGGGCTCAGGGCCGTGAGCAGCGCAGATGTAGGGGGCCGGTTTCCACCCAAAAATGGGCCGTCACCCCCCACCTTCTCCCACTGCGGGACCCCACCACCACCCAGGGACACCCTAGTGCCTCCTTTGTCCCCATCCAGACCGCAAGGGACACCAGTTCGCACACACCCCCCGCCACCGTCCCCCACCAAATGCTGCCTGCAGAGCCACTGAGGCAGGATTAGGTCCATGTCCCCCCTCCCCACTGCCGTGGCATGGCTCTGCGCTGGCTCGGGGGATGCTTCGCCTTCCCTCGGTGCCCCCAGACGCTGGGCAGGGATGCCACAGCCGGGGAGGCCACCACAGCCGGCAGTTTTTGGACCCAGGATGAGCAATGTCCCCCCGACCACCCAGCTCTCCCTGGCCCCGAGCTGCACCAGGAGAGCATCCCAGTCTTGGGCAACCCCATCCCGGCGGCACAGCTGCCCCGGCAAAGTGGCACCACAGCCCGGTGACCTGCTGGCCGCTCCACTAGCTTCTGCAGGTCCCAGTTCCCTTCCCAGCAAGGCATCCCCATCTCGCCAGGCTTTTCCCCTCTACCCCACAGCAGATCCTCCACCATCCCAGCCCTGCCGTTACAGAGCTGTCCGCACGCCCTGCCCGCAGCCTGGGGACAGACAGCTCACCCTCCGAAAACCACGGCCACGGGCAGAGACGGCAGCCCAGGCGCCCTGCGATGGGCACAGCCCTGCCATCTCCCGCTGCCCTTCTGCAATCAGCCAGCAGCACATCAGCGGAGCTGCCCTTACACCACGGCAGCCCGGGAGGTCACCTCTTGTCCCCAGGGAAGACGCTGGGATGGACAACCCCAGCTGGATGCTGTTGAGAAGGAGGACAAGCTTTCGGGGCCACCACCATCGCCAAGGCAAGGTCCGAGCACCCTGCTTGGTCCTGCCCGCAGCATGGCACTGCCCGGCTGCCATGGGGTGCTGGCTTAGGACCCCACGGCTCAGGATGAGACCTCAGGGTGCCGGGGACTCGCACAGCACTGCATTTGGGCAAGGTAATGAGGGTGCTGGGGATGCAATTCCTCCAAAGTGACTACGAAGACCACGGGGAGGCACCTGGGACGTTAAGCACAAGGATGACAAATGGGGATCAACTGGTGTAGGAGCCCAGCGAGACGAAGCAGGTCCCCGAGGCCGGGGAGGGCGAGGGTTGGGAGCAGCTTCCCAGGCGAGTGCAGGTGCTGGGGAACTGATCCGGCTCTAAGCCGGTCCTTGATCATTTTACCGATGTGTCAAATGCCATAACGCCTGCCATGGCAGGGCCTGGCTTTGCTGACCCCACCGGCCCCTTTCATCCCTCTGCCCTCTCTTCTCACACCGGGTTCTCTGATTTACTCATGATCCTAATAGGATTGGAGAGGCCGGGCCAGCTGGCGAGCTTGCCGGCCTCCCTCCCGCCGGCTGCAGGGATGGGTGGTCCACACCACGGCAGTGGGACGCGGGTCCCTGCACCACAGCATCCCGGTCGCCCTTCTGGTGATGCCGGCGCAGGCTGGTGGGTGCAGGAGCCCTGCTCAGCAGCCCAGCCGGACCAGCTCCAGGAACTTCATTTCTGGGGGATCGGTCCCGTTTGCCTCTCGCTGGCCACATCCCATGTTGGGAGCACCCATCCCTGGCCACCCCACAGCCCAGCACGGCATCACCCCCCACAGCACAGCCAGGCCCCCAACATCCACCTTCCCTCGCCTGGCCCATGCCCCAGCACAGATGTTGGCGGTACCAGTAATCCCTGCCATTTTTGCAATTAGCCTTCTCTCCGTTACCCAATTACGCCCAGTTCCTGCTGGTCGCCCATTCAGCAGCCTGGGGGGCTGGCACGCCGGGAGCTGGCTCTCCACCACCAACCTCCCTCCCTTTTGTCTCCTTTATTCCCAAAGTGACCATTCTGCCTTTTATTTCCCTTTCCAACTCCTTCACAAATACCCGCAGCCGCCTCGCCTGCTTCCCTTCCCAGGGAGGTTTTGTTGGGCTCTTTTCTTCTCTCCCCACTTCTCCTCCGCAGCCCCAGCTGTCGGGGAGCCACCCACGTGGGACAGGGCCATGGGGCTTGTCCCTTGGCCCCCAGCATGGTGGTCTCCAACCCAGCCCCAATGGCTGCCGGCCCCCTTGGAACCCTCCTGGCTTCTCTTCTACGGCACCAGGCTGTCTTCTCCCACTCCCATCAGACCTTCAGGCAGCACCGCTTGGTGCCCTGTGGCTGTGACACTGGATCATCGGCCAAGCAATCTGCCTATCCATCCATCTACCCACCCATCCACTTCTGCAGCCTCCCATCCTTCCATCCATCCATCACTCCGTGCATCCATCCTCCCATCCATTCAGCTCTGCATCCATCCATCCTTCTGTCCAACCAACCATCTACCTATCTTTAAATAACATATTGCCCTCCAGCCATTGCTCAGGGAGGGAAGCACTATTCCTCTCATTTCCTCATGGGGAAACTGAGGCAGGGAAGGCTCCCCAGCCCAGACTCATGGGGGTCTCTGGCAGAGCCAGGTCTCAGTCCTGGCTTTCCCTCATGCTCCTCTCCAACCACACCAGTCTGTTTGCAGAGGAGCTGCCCTCTGCTGTCACCGCATCCCCTTCTTCCCCCGTCATGACTTTGTTTCGGGGACAGGTTGTGGGGTGGTGGCAACACCACCACCACCTCCAGGACAGAGGGAGAAATGTAACCCAAGGGTCTGGGCTTGGCCACACAGCCCTGCAACGTCACCTCCAACACCGGTGACGATGATCCAAGGCTTGCTCTCAGCGTCACAGCACGGTGGAGGTGGGCAGAGACCTCTGGAGATCTTCTGGTCCAAGCCCTGCTCAAGCAAGGTCCCCTGGAGCTGCTCCCAGGGCCCCATCTGGGGAGGGGGGGTTGAAGATCTCCAGAGATGGAGGGTCCACAGCTCCGACAGCCTGGCCCGGCACTCGGCCACCTTCCCAGCAAGAAAAGGATTTTTGGAGACTGGGCCTCCAGAGGATGGACAGACGGACAGCCAGACCTGGTCATGGAGAAATGAATGGGGGGGGGTGATAAAAAATGTTGCTCCACGGCTCCCTGTTCTTCACCATTTCCACTGAAAAGCCCGTTACAAAAGTCACAAGGGCTTCGCCTCGCCAGCCATCCTGGAGGATTCTCTTTGGCTTTCTCTTGCCTTTCCGTGCCAAAGCAAAACAACGCCCTGGCCGAAGCTATGAAAAAAATTAATCTCACGCAAGGGATTTTTCTGCAAAACTTTCTCATTTTCTACAAAGGAACCCGCAGCTCCTGCCTTCGCAAACGGGGGAGCCCCAGGGGTTCGCCCCCCAGCCCCTGCCTGCCCCAAACCCAGCCAGCCCCGGCCACTGCAGCAAAGCGAGAGCCGGTGCCGGAGCCGCCCTGCGCGGCATTTGTTGCATCGCTCCAGCCCCCTCATCCACGCCCATCTCTGCGGTGCAAAGGGCTCTATCACGATAGAGAAGGAAATCACGACAGGAACACCAAGTGACAGCCCACCAAAGGGGTGCGAGGCTGGGGGGGACCAAGGAGGGGGAAGAGGAGGAGAGGGACGGGGAAGGACAGGGAGCCCCTGCTACCGGAAAGCACTAATTCAGATAATTAAGACGTTGAGCTGTTATGAACAAGCAGGGGGGAGGAGCGGCGGGGTGGGTGGGCTGCGGTGGCCGGTCGGGCCGGGAGGCTGCCGGGGGGCCCGGGCGGGGGAGGGGGGGGGGGGCACAGGAGGCAGGGGGAGAGGGGCCAAGAGAAAAGAAAAGTCTTTCAACCTGGCCTTTCCACACCCCCAGCCCCAAATTCACAGCTCCTGTCAGATGCAATCTCCGTTAGCCCTGACACTCACGCACTACTAACCACCGCGGCGGCCGGAGGGGGGGGAAAGGGCCCCCGGTGACAAAGAGGACCCGACCCAACTACACCCGCTGCTAATTGCTCCCACTCACCCGTCCTGCCCTCCCCAGCCCCCTGCCCCTGCCCGGGCATCTCCGCCGGCTTCCCCGACCTGACACACGCCTAAGGGCTCTGCTCCAAAGTGCTCCGGGGGCTCGCTCCCGACCTCCGGAAGGGCCGGTGGTCCCAGGACCCATCATCCGTGGCGGCGAGAGGACGGATGCAACACCGGTCCCATCCTCCTCCAGCCCCGGTCACAGCGTGGAAGCTGGCAAAAACCTGCCGAGGGGATTACCTTCTCCGCGGAAGCGATGGAGGCTGATTTTGGATAGATTTGTCGCCTCGATCGCCATGGTCGCCTCGGCCTCTAGTATGGGGCGTGCAGCGAGCGATGCTCATCCCCACTCGCCATCCGAGGGGCTTTGCACATCCTTTATCCCAAACTACAGACCTGGGGTTTGCACGCAGCCGTCGGAGCCTCCGACACCCTCTCCCATCTTCAGCCCCACGCGCGGGCTGAAGCATGGGATGGAGCGGGCTGAAAGGGAACCGAGCTGGAGCAAAGATAGGAAACGGGACTGATAAATAGCCCCAAAATCCCCCAAACCCTCTCCCCTCTAGCACAGAGCAAGGATAGGGATGACAAGGTGTCTCCGCAGGTCCGGAGCTGGTCCTGAGCCACCCTGGGGCACCAGGATGGGTCTCCAGTGCCCCCCAGCTCACACCTGGCAGGCATGGCGTGGGGGTCCCACTGTGCTGCCCCACGCCTGGCACCCCACAGCAATGGGCAGCAGACACCCCATGGGGCAGAGGGGTCTGGGTGTGCTGAGCACAAGGCGCAAGGGTGGCCATGAGCTGCTCTGGACAGGGCTGGATGCATCCCGCATCCCCCCCCCAGATGCCATTCACCATTTCATCACATAAGTGCCTAGTTTTTACCCAAAATGCTGGGCCACGCCGACCCTTGAGGTGCCACAGCCCAGCTTCCACCCTGGGGCACGAATCCGGCCGCGACGGCGACTTTGAGCTCAAAATCCCGCTCAGCCCTGCCCATCCCCATCCCCATCCCCATGGTGGTGACCCATCCTCCGGGCACGGCAGGATCCGCACAGACATCCCTCCCCGAGTCCCCCCACCACACCAAGAGCCAGCATCGCCCAGCGGCCTCATCCTGCACCGGATGGCGAGCGCGGCAGGCCATGGCCCTCCTGGGATTTTTCCGACAGTCCCTAAGTGACCGCTTTCCCCCTCCGCAACCTGCCCATTGTGCCATGTGTCACTTTGTGCCGCGCTGTCAAACCCACCGGCCTGTCCCAGCCCGGCAGAGCCGGTGAAAAGCCCGGCGGGGGGTCACACTCTATGCCACTAATTAGGGCCCGGCGGCCGAGGGTTCCCATACACACCTGCACGTCATGTGAGGAAAGGCAAAGAATGGCAGGACCAGCCGAGCGTGAACCAAACAAGCCAACCCAAGGAAAAAAAAAAAAAAAATTGCTGGGCTTGCTGTCGCATTTTCTATCAGACAAAACAGGGCTGGAGAGGCGGAGGGGGGAGGCAGGCGGCGAGAAGCGGGGCTGCCGGACCCCGGCCCCGCGGCGGGCAATGCAGGCACCAGCTGGGCTGAGGGTTTTTGAGAGGCTGAGGAGAGGAGATGGCCCCGAGAGGAAAGAAGTGATGGGGAGTGGAGCTGTGGGGCTGGGGGATCCTGCCACACCGTGGGGCAGAGGATCCCACCCTGGCGGGACAGACTGTGGGGTGCTGGGGATGCTGCCACTGGGGTGGGAGGATGGATGGCTCCCGCAGCCGGGGGCTGGAGCACGGGGAAGAGACACAGCCAGCCTGCCCGGGCTCGGCCAGCAGCAGGACGTGGGCATGCAACGGCCGCAGCCCCCAGGAACCCACCAGCCCCTTCGCCCTCCCCACAAACCCACGGCGGCCGCCATCTCCTATAGTCACGCCAAGGACGTCAGCCGAGCTCTGCTTCCGAGTGGTCTGGCAGCTCCAGCGCAGGGGCCAAGGGGGTCCCAGTGTCTTCTCCGGGTCATCCACGACCCTCTCGTCTGCACCGCCGGGATGCCGCGGCACTGGCAGAGCTGGTTAGTTGTGAGATGGGAAATGGGCCGTGGGAGCAGCAAGCCCAGCTCTCCATCACCAGCAACCTCCCTCTGCCGAGGCACAGGCAGCCCGTGCGCATATATACATGAAAAAATCCAATTTCACTTAGGAAATGGGCATAAGGAGCTCACACCTTCCATGGGCTCCTCCACCTGAAACTGAATTCAAGTTGCTGGGCAAGGCAGGGAGTATTAAGGGCAGAGAAACCAAAGAGACCATACAATTTAATGCTCCTCCATCCTGCGACGCGGTGCTGAGCCCCACGAGCCCCTCGCTCCTGCCCAAGCACCCCATGGCTCCCACACAGAGGCTGGGGGGACCTGGGCTGAGGACACAGCCCGACACGGCCCCGCAAGGCTCAGCACCCAGCCTCTGCCCAGCAGCAGCCCCCAAGGAGAGACGTGTTGGGGTGCCCAGGGCTTGGGGATCTCCTTGGTTCCTCTCCTCCTGCTTCCCGTGTCCCCAGCGAGCAATTCCCTGTCCTAAAACCCACCAGCCACAGGCTCCCAAAGGCACCGTCCCTCACCTGGGGCCAGCCCAGCACCAGCACCATGCCCGGTCCCAGCAGGATACGAGCATCACGGCTAACGGAGCAGGTCGGGATATGGCAGAGGAGAAGCAGAGACGTGCCCCACCGAACTCCCTTTGCCGGGCTGCGATCACATGGGCTTGTGGCCAGCAACCTCCTGCTTTCTCCATCCTCCCATCCATGCATCCCAGCCCTCCAGCCGCTCCCAGGCTGTGCTTGCGCCGTGGGGCCGTGCCGGGCCGTGGGGTACCCCACTCAGCCCAAGCAGCCACCGAGCCCACGTGCAGGCAGCGGCATCGTTCGCTGGGTTGTTTTTCGTAAAGATGGGTCAAGCCAAAGGCCAGGAGGTGATAAGTGCTTCTTCCACTCACTTGTGCTAATGGATTCACAGCGCTGGGAAGCAGCTGCTAATACCTCTCCCGCCTCTCAGGAGAGCCAGCCCCAGCAGAGCAGTGCAGGCAGCGCTCTGCCTGCTCCTGCCAGCCAACCCTGCCTCTCCCCAGCTCTGCTCGGCCGCCCACCCCGGTTTCCCCCAGCTCCAGGTGCTGGGCTGTGGGTCAGGGTGCTGGGCTGTAGCTGGGAATTGCATAGGTGCTCCTGTGCCCAGTGCCATGCTGGGACCCCACGCTGGGACCCCCTGGGGCCGGGCACCCAGCCATGGGGCTGGTGAGAGGCTGTGGCATCGCCGGGGTGGGAAGCCAACGCCACGGCACACACCAGAGACCTCCCTGGTGCAGGGGCAGTGCCCGGTTCAGCCTGGCATCCCCGGCAATACCCACGGCATGCAGACACCCGTTCCACCCAGACCTGCCACGCTGCGCCCACGTGGCAGGGCACCATGCAGAAGCTCAGCACCCCTCAGCCCCATACTGCCTCTTCCCCCGTGCTAGGTGGGGGGTTCCATATACCACCCCAGCACCCCTCCAAATGTCACCCCCAGGTACAACTCCCAGCTCTCCCACGTTGCTGAAGTCCGTCCTCCAAGCTCCCACCCTCACCTTCACCCTGCTGCACATTTTTGGGGCAGTCCCAAGGGTTCCCTCCGGCTCCAGGACCCATCTCGCCCACACCTCCAGCTCCCCCGGCACATTGGGCTACAGAGGATCGGCTTGTTACGGTCCTGTGCTCCTCACACACACCTCTCCCACCACTTTCCAACATACAGGACACCTGGGACAGGACTTTGTCCCAGCCTGGATGTGGCTACTGGGGGTTTGGCTTTGCAGAGCCAGACTGGCAAAACTGGCACTGCCCCTGCAACTCCTGGTGCCAAGTGATGGGGGGGGGGCAAAACATGGCTTCCTCTAAAAATAAAAGTACTTTGCTGTGGTCATGGCAGGCAGAAAGAAACTTGAAAATGGGCATTTTTTGCCTTGAAAAGCCAGGAAGAGTGCAGGAGCTGGGTGCCAGGATGCTGGATCGAGATGGGTCCAGCTGAGAGCTCCAGGGAGGGGAAAAAGCCCACAGAGACCCCACGGGAGCTTGGCCACACGCTGAACATGGAGAGGACAACCCACCACCCCATGGGTGCCAGCCAGGGTCCCTGCCCCGTCCCCTCCCAGCTGGGGCAGAGAGGCTGCACAGAGGCTCACTGGGGGCTGCACTGGGGGGCACCCCTCGAAGCTGGGACCCTCCAAGCAGATGAAGGGGGCAGCTGCTCTCCCAGCCCAGCAAACCATCTCCCATGGGTGCCCGAAGAAGCGGCTGCAGCGGCGAGATCCTGTGCCTGCAGGATCTGGCCAGGGAGCCGGAGGGGAGGGTAGGACCTGCCTCTAATGTGACCAGAAACAGCCTTGGCTCCCTGTCACCCAGTGCCACTCCTCGGACCAAGGGCTGGCTCTCGCCCAGTATGAGCTGGGAAGAAGCCACCCACGGGTGGCTCTGCTCGTGCCTCCCTGTTGACAGCAAACACGGGCAGGTGGCCGGGCAGAGCCGGCTGCGCTCAGCCGTGCCGGGAGGGTGCAGCCGGGACTGTGCCAGCCCGGAGCTACCCGGTTTGGGGTGAGGAAGGTGACAGCAAAGCTCCCTCCGGCCGTCCTGACCGGGGAGCGAAGGCACAAAGGTGACAGCAAACGTCCTTGATGCCTCCGAGCCTGCCGTGCTGGGGTCCGGGGTGCTGGCGGTGGGGGGGCGGTCACAGCCCACCCATAGATGCGGGGCTGGCGCGATGCCGGCCTCCCCAAGGTCAGGGGGGGATGCGGGTGCCAGCGTCGAGCCAACAGCCCGGTGCTGCCCGCAGATCCCACGGGCTGCTGCGAGCAGGGTGCACAGGGAAGGACAGAGCTGCCAGCACCCGTGGGAGACCCACACGGCGCAGCACACCGTCCTGGCAGTACGGACAAACAGACGTCCCCTCGACAGACGCGGCCGTCCTCGTAGGCTCCGGCACACGAGCGTGCCAGGAGAAACCATCAGAAATACCGCGTTTGGCAAACACCTTCCCAGCAAGTCCCGAGTCCCCGTTCCTTGGGGACACGGGGCATGGAGCCGGGAGCATGGCTGCACACCCAGGCTGCACCCCCAGCCCCCCCATATGCATGGCTGACCCCGGGGACACCCTGGCCGGGCCCCCACCCGCACACAGGAGCGCTGCCCCATTTTGGGGCTCGGGAGAGGGTCACACTGGGGCGGCGGACCTCGTATTGACCCGATTTGCCCACCCCCCCC
>NW_010973177.1:5841849-5868210 GCF_000737465.1 Haliaeetus leucocephalus
TATCTCGGAGTGTGCGTGCTCCGGGGGGGTGGGGGTCTCTGAGGATGCACGGGGGGAGCAGGCAACGGTGGGCTTCAAAATAACCCCCCCCCCGCAAAGCCACCCCAGTAAAGGCTGCTGGTACTGGGAGGGCGGTGGGGGAGAGCGGCTCAGCCAGAGTTCCGGCAGGTGATGGAGGAGGAGGAGGCGGCAGGAGGCAGGACGTGACTTTTATTAACCATTAGAAACCACATTATTCGTTAAAGTTTTACATCCAGTACTTTTTTTTTTTTAAACTTTTTTTTTTTCCCCCCAATCGCCGCAGGCGAGCGGCGCGGGGCAGGCTGGGGGCCAGCCGGTTTCCCCGCGGGACCTTCCTAACCCCCCTCACCCCCAGGACAGCTTCGCTGGGGCTGTTTGCTCTGGGAGAAGAGACTTTGGAGAAGCAGCAGCTTTGGATCAGATTCGGGGGCCTGTGTGAAAGCAGCATTTGAGTTTAAATCTGCAGAAAGAGCTTGCTGTTTCGCTGCAGGGCAGCCCATGGCCTCCTTGCCTCGCTTTCCACCTCTCCCTCTGCCCGCTGAGCAGCGGGGGGACGATGCAGGAGACACACAAGGATGCCCCGAGCTGGGCAAACACACCGGGACCCCCCCCTAAAACTCCCAGGTTTGAAAATAAAACTGGACCTTGCTTTCTCTGAAATGCCCCAAAACCTCCTCCACCCGTGAAGGTGCAAGGGGGTCGCTTCTCCATCAAACCGGACCAAGTTGCCTCCCAGTGAGCCCAGGGTGGGAGGAACCGGGGTCTGATAACCTCAGGAATTCAGCTGCTCCCAGGGAGAAGAGGGAAAACCAAAGCAAAACAAGTCCTCCCGGGGGAGGGTTTCAGGCAGGATTGCCCCATCTCGGCGTAGCCAGGCGGGCACGGCTTCCCCGCTGCCAGCTCTGCCCACCTCGGCTCGCTGTCTTTAAATATCACATTTGCAGACCGGGGAAGGATGAAGAACGGCGATATAAATATAAATTAAGTGATGAGGGGAAGGGAGAAGATCATTGTCCTGTCAAAATCCAAAACCTCAGTCAAACACAGCATCGGGCTGTCGGGGTTTGAGCACCCCGGGGCACCAGGAGGATCCCGCAAATACCACATTTAGGGAGAGGTATGGAGGTGTTGGCAGCGAGCTGTGGTCTGAGCCGGGCGGGAGAGGGGAGCTCCTCACTGTGAACCAAACTCTGTCCCTGCTTTCTGCATCCCCGGGCAAACCCTGCCTCAGTTTCCCCACCTGCGGCCGGGGGGTGCCAACCTCTTCTGAGCTCCACAGAGCAGCGCGAGACCTATGGGCTCACTCCCATAAAGTGCTCCAGACGTGAGGTGAACAATAAATACTATTTTATAGAAATGCTTGATTTAAAGGAAAAATAAAAATCACCAAAACCTTTTCATAAAATCATTTATTTTAAATATTTCCCTGCAAAATCCTGGGAACACGCGGGCTAGCGGCTGTGTCCCCCTTAGAGACCGATCCCTACAGAGCAGCAGCCTGGGCAGGGAGGGCTGCAGCCCACGCAGTGATGCTCAGCCCGGGCCAGGCTGGGGGGGTAGATCAGTGGCGATAATCATTATACATTAAACCGCAGCAGGAGGACGCAGGAGCCCCTTGGTTTGGGGTGTGCAGGGTGGGGGGATGAGCCCCATGGCAGCTCCTGGGCACTGGGAGGGGGCTCGGGGCATCATCCTGCTCCTGCCACAGCGTGGTCCCTGCAGGGTGTCCAGCCACGGTGATGCCACCACAGAGCATCCTGCCACGGTGATGCCAGCACAGGGTACCCTGCCACGGTGATGCCAGCACAGAGCATCCTGCCACGGTGATGCTCACACCACAGAAGGGCCAGACTCTGCCCAGCGTAGACGTCCCTCAGCCCATGCCAGGGGGACCACGCTGCCCCTTTCCCAAAGGGCCACCTCATGCAATTCCCATCTCGTTTTTGCCACTGGTGGAGCTCCAAGCCCACCATTAACCCTCCGGAGCTCGTTCCCACCACAACATTCCCAAGCCATGCCCTGCCCGAGAACGGCCCTGGCACCGCACACCTGAGGCCGAATCCTGCTCTGCGGGAAGCCATCATCACCCTCTGGGATCAGGGTGCCAAGGTGGGAAGAGCAGCTGAGGCCACCCGAGGGGCAGGGCAGGGCAGGGCGCTGCCTTCGCAGGCAGTGGGTGCTCAGCACCTCTCAGGACTGGACCCTGGTTCTGCTGGGTGATGGGAGCAAGGGGGGGCAGCTGCCTCTGGGCCAGTGCTCAGGATGGGGCTCACTGCAGTGCCAGCACTGAGCAGCCAGCACCCCAGGATGGGGCTGGGGGTACTTCAGGCTCCCGCTGATGGCAAAGACCCCCCCCCGTGGCCCGACCCAACCCAGGGGGGCAGATCCCAGCATTGCAAGTGCCCATATGTCCGCGTCCCCCTCGGTGGGCTTTCCTTGGTGGGGGGCAGGATGGTGGCCTGGCCCCAGCTCACCGCAGCCCCCTCAGGGAGGTCGGAGGCTCCTCCAGCATCCCCTGGGGGTTTGCCAGGGTGGGACAGCACCAAAACAGGGTCTGGGATGGCGGTTTGGCTCTGCACGAGCAGGCACAGAGGAGCCTGGGGATGTCTCACGAGTCAGGGCGGCAGCTGGCTCCTGAGGGCAGGGACCACTGGTGCGGGGGGCTGGGGACATCACCGGCACCATTGGTCCCCCACAGACCTCCCCACCTGCCCTGGCCCCGGGGCTGGGGGGCCAAGCATCTCATGGGAGCAGTGCTCCCTGCTGGAAGAGGGGACCGGGACCACCAGAGCCACCAGGATGCTCCCAGACAACCTCAGCCAGAACACAAAACCCTTTGCAGGTGGGGAAACTGAAGCCCAAGACTCGCCCAAGGACACCACGGCCGGGCAGAGACAGAGCCCGGCACTGCCCTGCGCTCTCCCTTTCGGGGTGCCCTCCCGCTCCCCGGGGCTTCGGGAGTGACCCCAACACCACGGGCGCCGGGGTGACAGTCCAGAGGGACCAGGGCTCTGTGGTCCCACCCGTAAGAGGCACTGAAAGACCACGGGGCATCAGCAACCCCCAAAATCCCCCCCCAGAGCTGCTCCTCTCCCAGCCCGCGCAGCACAGACCACAGCATCGTCTTCCAGACCCTGAATGGGCGATACCTGGAGGGGGGGAATGTGGCCCTGGCAGATCCAGTGGTGTCAGCGAAGGACGGGACAGCACCGGTGACAGGGGACACCCAGAGACCCCCCCCACCTTGGCATGACCGGGTTCAGCATCAGCCCCCCGGGGGCGAGGAGTTGCAGGGTGTCATCCACGGCTGTATTGGTGTGTCTGGGGTGGGGGCCAGGCGTGCACGCTCACACACGTGTGCGCACACTCGCACGCACCCCCGGACGGGCGGTAAACAGTCTTCCACATCCCATTTGCCAAATGAAACCCCGGTGCGGGGCGCGGGGTGCGTGGGGGCGCGGGGGATGGCGGGGGGGAGACCTTTTGACACTCATTTTGATTTAAGGGCTTGGCTTCTTGCTGGGTATAGAATTGTCTTTCCTTTCCAGCCGCGTGTAAGGCTCAAAAGCAGAAGTGCCCAGTCCGTAAGCGCCTGGGAGGTCGTGCAGGCTGCCCAGGAGCGGCCCCCCAAAACACAGCGGGGCGGCCGGCAGCCTGGGCGAGGAGGAGGAGGAGGAGGAAGAGGCGAGAGAAGGGACCTGTAGGCTGAAGGCTCCCGGCCCCGGGGGGCTGCTCCCGCCGCCGAGCCCCGGAGAGGTCGTTCCCGGGGTGGCCAAGCCGGATCCGTTGCCCGTAGGACTGCCGATGGGGTTGGAGGTGGGAGAGAGGAGGCTGGGGGGGGCCGGGACGGAGAGGAGCCGGCCTTGCTCCAGCAGCCGGAGGATGTTGCAGGTGGCGAAGGACTCGGAGGTGGCGGTGGAGCGTTTCTCAGAGTCCCTGCTCTGGTCCTTCTTCTGCTTGGTGCGTCGGTTCTGGAACCAGACCTTGACCTGAGGGGGCGAGCGGGGGGGGGGGGGGGGACGGGGCAGGGGGACAGAAAGGCACGGACGGAAAGAGAGCGCGGGGGGGCCAGGGAAAGAGAGGCGAGAACCAGGAAAGAGTGAGAGATGAGAGAGAGAGAGAGAGAGAGAGAGACGTATTAAAATAAATGCCCAAGCGAGATCCATTCCCCACCACAGGGACTGCAGAAAAGTCGCTCCCGCCTGCCGCTTCCATGGAAATGGCAAATTCCTGCAGGTGCCAGGAGGGAGTGAGACAGGATCCTGGGAGCGGGAGCCTGGGCATGGGAACCCAAGGATGGGAGCCCAAGGATGGGAGCCCAAGGATGGGAGCCTGGGCACAGGAGCCCAGGGATGGGAGCGTGGGGATGGGAGCCTAGGAGTGTGAGCCCAGGGATGGGACCCCGGGGCTGAGCCACCCCACTGCTGCCCGGCTCTGCCCTGTGCTGGCTCTCCCGGGGATGCTGAGCTATGGGACGTGCTGGATTCTCTTCCGTGATGGTCATCAAACCCAAGTTTGTGTCCCCACGGGGCAGGGTGGAAGGTCCCTGGCCTTGCTACAGTGGAGGGGAACACGTTAGGGGACAGGATGGCTTCTGGTGGCCCTGGATCTCTGGGCACAGACCCATTTCTGTGCCCGAACCCAGCTGGGGACATCCCCACCCCAACCTGCCCCTGGCCAAAGCAAGGAGCAAGTCCGGGCTGAGGCCTCGTGGGACCCTCCTGCCCCAAAACGGCACCTGACTCCCCCGGTGGGACGTGGACCCAGTCCCCAGCCCACAGCTCCCGTCCCCCTGCGGCTGCCCCCGCACCCCCTAACCTCTCCCCTGGGAGGGCAGCCCCCCGCTTCTGTCCCTCCCTGGCAGAGCAGAGGGGGAGGAGAGGCAGAGAGAGAGAGAGAGAGAGGCGTGAGGGACAGACAGACGGACGGAGATGGAGGTGAGGGAAGGAGACGGATGGGAAGACACTCGGATTAGAGCGTGGCAGACGGGAGCGGACGAGTCGGGCGCTGGCTGGGACCCCGGGAGTAAACCCCAGCCCATCGGCACAGGCTTCGTCCCCGTCTGCTGCGGGGCCAGCGGGTCTCAAACTCATCCGAGTCATCGGAAACTCATTGGGGCAGGACAGTCGCTCACTGACACGGCCCTCGCGCGTCCCCCGGCACAATAGACCCACAGTACAGAGCTAATGGAGCGTGGGGGTAGAGGAGGTCTCAGCCCCCCGGCCCCTTTCCAGGGACAGAACAGTGGAGCTGATGTCTCGGGGAAGCCGGCCGGAGGCTGGGGATGCTCGGGGAGGAGCGGAGGGAGGTGTCCCCGGGCGATGGGGGGGACACCAGGACCATGGGGCTGAGCTAATATCCCACAGCCGAAACCTCCTGGGACCACGGGCCACTGCCAGCCCATGTCCTACCCCCCCTTACCCGCAGGGTGCCACATGAAAGCTCTCTGCCCGTTCCCTGCCCGTGCACACCCCAGCTTTGCACAGGGACCCTGGATCCCTCATTGCCACCGGGACTACTGGGCTCATGTCACAGCCCAGCCAGATCCCCAGGGCTGACGTCCCCTCCCCGCCATCCCCATCAGTCCCTCCATGCCGGCAAGCGGGATGGGTTTGGGCAGGGCTGTGTGCTCCCACAGCCCCGTGTCCCGGGACACAGCGTCCTGACACAGAATTAACAGCCCCCCAGCTTTTCTGGTGGGGACCTCCTCAAGCTGCCGAATGCTGGGGAGCACAGAGCCCCAAAGCGCAGGCAGCGGGGCCGAACGGGACTCACACAGCCCCGCAATCCCTTGTCATTACTGACGTCTTAACGAAGGTCTGATGTAAGGCCATACAGAAACGCACAGCCCCAGCGCTCTCCGCTCAGAGAAAGCATCCCCCAGCCAGCCAACTCTGGAAGAGCAAGAGCTCAGAAAAACCCTCGAGGATGCTGATGGATCCGAGACCCTCTCTAGCTGCACACAGGTTTCAGTGCAAAGGGAAACTGAGGCACAGACAGCCCCTGCAAAGCTTTCTGCATTGCAAAGCACTCTGAATCACAGCTTCTAACATGGCAGGAGAAGGCTGCAGGACACAGAATCATAGGCTCATAGAATAGTTTGGGTTGGAAGGGACCTTTAAAGATCACCTAGTCCAATCCCCCTGCAATGAGCAGGGACATTTTCAACTAGATCAGGTTGCTCAGAGCCCCGTGCAACCTGACCTTGAATGTTTCCAGGGATGGGGCATCTACCACCTCTCTGGGCAACCTGGTCCAGTGTTTCACCACCCACATCTTAAAAAACTTCTTCCTTATATCTCGTCTGACATCATGCTGATCAGCACTAGCCAGGGCAGGGTGTCAGTCAATCGGTTACCACTCTTCCTGACTTCGGAGCAAGCTACCTGAGCAGAGGCACAGCCCCGTTACCGCACATCAGAGAAGGGCTAGCAGAGACATCAGAGCATCCTGCAGAAGGAAGGACCAAGCCCCATGGGAAGAGGCAGGCGCAGCAGGCTCTCACTCTGCAGCATCGCAGGTGATACAGGCAAGGGGACCGGCCACGGGGAGTCAGGGGTTTTGCTAACACAAGGACTAGGAGGCATCAGGTGTGGTCACCAGGTAGTGGCTGGAAACCTGAGCGAGGAAGGAGGCAGAGCCCCTTTGTGCAGCACAGAGTGTGTTAGTCCCTGCCGCAGGGCGTCCTGGAAGCCGAAATGCAAGTGGGCTGAAGAAGGGAATCAGAAAAATTGCAGGAGAAGAGATCCATCAAGATTTAACATGAAGATCTGGGTACCTCCTCATGGTGAGCGCTCCCTAAGATGCCAGCAGCTGGAAAGACATGGCAAGGACAGGACCACTTTACACCCTGAATATTGTTTTCTCTACTCATCCACCACCAGCCACCAGTAGAGACATGCTCCTCAGCCCTGGTGTCCCCTAAGGCCAGCTCTTACATTCTGGTGTCTTCTGCAGGTTGTGAAAAAGAAACAGAGCTCAGTAAAAGCCAAGGGCCCTTGTCAGGGTCTCCAGAGGTCTGTTCGATTCCTCCTCCACCTCCAACTTCCCATGGGAGCTCATTTTTCCCGGCTGTTTTGGCTTTTGTTCTATGCTGGGTCTGTGCTGCTGCTTCTCCTGGGAGCTCTTCTTGGTCAGCTGGGGAGGAAATTTCCAGGGGCAGCAGTCATCTGTTTGGGTATGATGCTGAATACCAACAATTAATAGCAATAGAGATGGGCAAGTCCAATAAATAGATCACTATAAATTGAAGTGGATATTGATGTGAGTGAATTTCTGGTGCCAAAACCCAGTTCCACACCACTTATGAGGACATAAGGGGAAACACTAAAGGACAGGAAGGAGAAAGGGTGGAGGTGACAACCGTCTCAAAAGTCCGGACATGGGGTTCAGCTGGGGAAGGGTGGCAATATGGTCCTCAGGGGAAGAGGACCCATTGGGTTCCTCTTTCCCAGTGCTACTGCTGGGAGACAGTCCCAGCACCTCCTCACTCCCAGCCTGGATATACTCTGCTCTCACTCCTTCGCTAGGGCTGGCTGATGCCCTTGGGGATGACTGCACCTCCATTTATAGGTACAGAGAGAAGCTTTCTGTAGCCCTCCCTGCCCTCATTCTACGTCTGGTCCCCTCGCAGGAGGTTCTCCTGTCCTCGACCCACCTCTGTGGTTCATCTCTGCCCCCATCACCCTTGAACACCCTGACCCAAGCTGAATTTGCTATGCTGAATACGGTTTCCTCATGCCTCGTAGACTGACATAAGCTCTTCCCCATCTGCACTGGTGACATATCAGACGAGCAGGATCACATTTGCCTTCATGGCTGAAGTTCATATACAGCTTCTCATTAATTAGTAGATCCATGTCCTTTTCATCCTCCATTATGATCAAGCCCCGAGTTCCTATCACTGGAGATGTAAATAAGCTCAGCCAGATGCAGTCCTTGACAAGTCCATGAGTAATTTCCCTCCAGCCTCGATCCTTCGTCTTTCAGCAATATCCTCCACCATCTCCCATTACAGTTTCTCTTCCACACTGCAAGTTCTCTACTCAACTTTTGCTCCGGTTTCATTCACAACTCCCCATCAGCCACCATAGCGAGTGCTTTGCCAAGGTCTGCTTCATTTTCTTCTCTAAAAAAGCAGCTTTCTTCCTCATCCAAGTTACTGGGTGAACTGGTGCGTGCCTGTGACGTGGTGATGACACCTTTCCCAGCCTGGCCTGGAGGAAGGGCAGGGAGGACGGTGCTGGCACATCCCTGGTGGGCACCACATCTCCAGCATCTCTGGAGGAGGTAACATAGCCCTGCATGCGATGTTTTGTTTCTCAGTTACCAACCCAGTGAGCTACGGTGGATAACTGAAGGGCTGTCAGAGGAAACCAGCCACCTCCAGCTCTCCTGCCAGACTGGCGGGGAAGAAGAAAGTGAGACCAAGGACACCCTTTCCCTAGGAATGGAGAGAAAGGCCAGTTCCCCGATGGGTCACGCTGGGGGACAGCCAGGACAGCTGGCTGGGGAGGGCACGGGCAGTGGGGGAGAAGCCTTCTCCTGCTCCGGAGGAGTCCCAGGAAGAGCCCACGGCTCCTGGCGGCTGCAAGTCCCCTGCCTGGGGCTGTGGGATCCAGGACCACAAGTGACAGGCCAGTCAGGTCAAGCCTGGATGCAGACAAATAGACAACAAGACGCACTTGGATGTGACTGAAGAGCAGGACGTGAGAGGTCATGCGTTCACCAGAAAAGGAAGGTGACTCTCAGAGGACAGCGAGGAGGCAAGCCGTATAGAGGAGATGACTCTGAAAGCCCTAGGAGACGTGGCATGCAAGAAAAAGCATGATACTGAAGGTATGAGGATAAGCACGACCTGCAGATTTATAAATCTACATGAATGTTTGGAGAAGGAGTCCTGGCACTGGATATCCAATCAATTACTGTGGCCAGATCAACTGTCCACCTTTCCATAGGGTGAGTGAGTGGCTGGAGGGATCTCAGGATGAAACCCCTCGTGTTTCTGGATCTGGAAATTCTGCTTTGCTCCGTCTCTGCAGCAGGAGAGAGACTGGTAAGAGTAGTGGACTTCTTGTCAGAGTGGGCAGAGGTAGGATGTGATCGCTGGGCTGAAGCAAGGCAGACTCAAATGGCAGAGATGCTGTGGGTGGACCATGCGAAGAACTGCCTGTGGAGCATCACCGTTCCTGGGGCAGGACTGTGCTCACCATGGCACTGAGCCGTCTGGTTAGCGCAGGAGGTATTCCTAAGAAAGATGCCCTGGATCAACTAGAGTGAGGAGGAAAGTCCTATGAGCCGATCAGAAAGGACCATCTGCCTTTCGAGTCCATTAGACCTTGGAAGCGCGTGACTTCTCTAGGTCCTGCAGCATGAAAATAAAGCAGGAAAATCTGCTCTGTCCTGGGCTCGATGTTTCCGTAAAAAGTTCAGGGCAGAGATCTCAGTCTATCCGCCAGAATAGCTCCCACCGGAGCACAGTGGGTCCCCACCTCCTCTAGGACCTATAGGTGCTACCGGAGCATGAACTGCAATAACAACCAGCAGAAAGGGAAGGAGATAACCCCAGATCTGTCCAGTCTGTCCCAGACTGACAGAGTCACCCAACGCCTTCAGGACTCATTATAACAGTCCTCAGCGTACAATAAAACACCACCACCATCTCACTGATTCACCCATAGCTGCGGGTCCCAGATCCCCTTTTCCTGTCCCCCACGCAAGATTTTCTTTCCACCCACTCTTTTCACCGCATCAGAAGCTGAAGATACCTATTGCTGGGAGCAAGGTCAATCCTCCCCTTGCTGGTGGAGAGGCTGGACGTGGTGTCCGACTAGCAATGACTAAGAGTATGAGACCTCGACTGCATATTGGGTGGAAAAGCAATTTGGAAGGTTGAAACCTGCTGCCTGATCATTTCAGGAGGTGATTCCTAGTGCGTGGTGTGAAAACCAGCTGGTAGCCCTCCCCACAGCACCACGGAGCCTCTCGCCCTGTCCGCCTCTCCCCCTCTCCTCGCGAGTCCTGCTGTCACCCAGCAGCACAGGAGAGGGCTCAACTCAACCCCCCGAGGACCTCGGGTTGTAAGTTCATCCATCACAGGCTACGTGACTCCCATCACATTCCCATTTACTGGGAGTAAGGCAAAAAGAAACCACAACAAACAAATCCCAAACTACCGGGAGAAGGGTCTCAGGGGAGCTGGCAGCATGGTGCAGCAGCTCTGGAGCAGGGATCTAAAGGCTGAAAATATTTTAAAAATATTTTTATATATATATAAAAATGTATATATTATATATTATTATATAAATATTTATATTTTTCCTTCTTTCCCAGAAAAGCTTTCCCCTGGCCCATTCCCCTGCTGCTCACATAAGAGCAGCACCAAAGGTAATGCTGCCCAAACACGGAGCGAGCCTTCCAAGGAGAAGAGCAAGGAAAGTGCAGAAACAGCGCTGATTGCCGCCGGGAAAGCAATATTGCAATTCCCTCCGCTCCCAAGCAGCTTTTACTGCAGTGAGAGTGTCCACAGGGCTGCCGTCCGGCTTGGAAAATGCATGCCTGGGAGTGGGAAGTGGAGCCAGCTTGGAAAACATGTGCCTAGGAGTGGGAAGTGGAGCTGGCTTGGAAAACGTGTGCCTCGGAGTGGGAAGTGGAGTCCTCGGAGATCCCAGCTGGATGTCCCTGCATTCCCCCCAGGCTGTGCTGCCTCCAGGTCCCAGGTCTGTCTGGCCCCGGCAGCTAGGGGTTTATTTTATATATATTTTTTTTTTTTTTTTTTTTTTATTCTATTTTACTCTGGTTTATTTTATTTTATTCTATTCTATTTTATTTTGTTCTGTTTTATTCTATTCTATTTTATTTTGTTCTGTTCTATTTTGTTCTATTCTATGCCATTCTATTCTTTTTATTTTTAAAATTTTATTTTATTTTGTATTGTTTTATTTTACTTTAAACGCACACACCCCCCTAGTGCCTGCTACGCAACTGAGTGACCTGCTGAGGGTCACAGAGTCGTACCTACAGATTTTTCCACCCACTGGGGTTTTCTCTGCCTGCGGTTTCCCTCCCCTAAGGAAGGATTCATCTTCCAGGAACCGGCTCCAGGAGCCCGCTGGAACCTCCACCCTGCGGCCCAGCCTCTCCCCATCCTTCCCCACGCGCCGTGGAGCAACACCGCTGCTCCCCGCCTGGGAGGAAAGCAGGAGAGCTTCGGTGTCACCTGCTCCCCTCGCGAAGGGAGAGCGATTCAAAATGTCACCGAGCATCTGAACTTCTCGGGGCGCCGCCGCGGGGCTGTTCGGCAAAGGCACCGTCTGTCCGTCTGTCTGCCCGCCAAGCAGCAGGATGGACGCGCAGACGGCCGAGCTCCCCCTCTCCCCTCCGCTCGAGACCTCCGCCAGCGCGCCCCGTCCCGCGCCGAGGGGTCTCCACCACTGCCCCTGACCGCAAACGCTGCACGCCGTGTACCTGCGCACACCCCGCTCCGCACACGCTCCCGCTCACACGCGTGTGCTCGCACGTGCCTCCCCAATGTGTGTGCACGCACCGGAGTGCCCGTATGTGCACACAGACACCCACGGCCCCCCCCCCAAAACTGGAGCATCTGCAGGGTCACGTCTCCCTGCAGTTGCCCAAGCTGCTGGAGAGGGTCTCGCCCAGCAGAGCTCCCCGGTCAGGCAGGGGCAGGGTGAGGGCAGCAGTGCAGGCAGGGCTCCGGGGACGGGAATAAACCCAGGCAGCGGGGTCACGGCATCTTCCCACCCACCGGAGCAGCGGCCGCAGCCCGTGGCATCAGCTCCGGGCAGGCTCCCAGCTCCAGGCGCGGTGCGGCCGGCGGCACGCAGCACCCGTGCCGTGGCACAGCGGGAGCGGGCAGCTCCGCTCACGGCTCCGGCAGGGTCACGAGCAGCCGTGGGGATGTCTGTGTGCCACGAGCGTGGCTTTCCACGGCTATTGGCAGTGCTGCGGCACCGGGATCGAGCACACGAGGGGTTTGGTGCCCGGTGGTCTCTGCCACAAACTTGGGGAGCGCCTGAGCCTGGGCTTTGCCTCCTCCAGACCCTTCTCCAGTGGCTGAGCCTGCCCTGAAGATGCTGGGAGCTGGGATGCTGCTCTGATCCCTGCCCTCCAACTAACACCTCCGAGCTACAAAACAAATTATTTCCGAGCGGTTTATCCCAATGGAGACCCCCCGCCGGCAGGCCGAGCTCCCCGTGCACTCCGGGGATGGAAAGGTGCAGGGTGGGGAAGCCCATCGCCCCACGGCGCTCGGTGATCCGGGGATCTGGCCGAGGGTTTCGGTCCAGTAACTGCCTTGCACTGTGCCTGCTCTGCTCATCCATCCCAAAGCACTCCTCTCCCCGCTCCAGTCCCTGCAGAGCAGGATACGGCCACAGGGAGCGAGCAGTGCCCTCCCCTCTCTACGTCTTAGTTTTTTATATCATCTGGCACCTAACTGATGCGTTTTTGCCGGCTCGTGGCTGAGCAGCAGCGGGACGTCGCTCCTCAGTGATCACGGTTTGCCGATGGGAACCCGAAGCCCCCGTCCCCCTGCCCACCTCGGTCCCAGGCAGCGGGGACATCATACCCGCTCATTAAACCCTGCTCACGCCGGCGCACACGCTCCCGCATGCCAGCGTCCCCCACTGGCCCCCAAAACACGCGAGCCCTTCGGCCTCTCCGTGCTTGGTGGCTGGCCGGGACGGTGCCCGTGTTCCCGTGGGACAACCATGGGCATCGCCCAGACCCCAACACCCGCACGGGCAGGGCTGGGGGATATGCTATTGTTTTTTAAGGGTGTTTATTATTTGGTAGCCCTGCCCTGGGGCTGACTCCAGCGCTGTCACGCATCCCATGCCGTGCGCACCTCCAGCACGCCGGCTATCTGGGACTATTCATAGCTGCCGGACGAGGCCATTTTCCTCACCGGGATTAGCTCCCCGCCGCCATCAGCTGATGCCCGCCGCGGCACTGGGAGAAGGTGGAACCCAGCGTGCTGCACCACCGTCTCCCCACGGCACCCCAGCCACCCTTCCTCCTCCTCCCTCCATCCCGAGTGGGGCCATGGGCTCACGGAGCCATCGAGACCGGGGCAGGCGGATGCTCGGCACAGGCTCGGGCCCCCAGCATTGCATAAGCCAGCGGGCTCGCTGCCCAAAGCTGCCTTGGCCAGAGGTTTCATAACGGCACGGCAGCTGCATAACCTGGCTGCCTCTCCTCGGCCACGACGGGAACAGGGAGCCGGCGCTGAGCAGGGATGGATTCATCCCTTGGCTTCTCCTCCAACCCTTCTGTGCCCTGGCAGCACCTGGGGTCACTTCAGCTGGGCCACCCACCCCAAATCCTGCGCCGCAGCCCAGGACAGACATGGTTGGGGCCATGCTTCCAGCCACACCGAGCTCCAGCCTGCGGCCAGGCAGCGTGCTGGGGACAGCCGAGGTGGGAACCGTCCCTGACTGAGCCCTCGGCCAGGTGCCTGTGCTGAGAGCAGCCTGTTGCCTCACTGCTGATCCAAAACTCCAGCCAGAAGCATCCCCTCCACCTGCTTTTGCTCTGAAATTCAGGATATTTTCTGCTTCACAGAAGGGGAACCTCCCAGGACCTTCCGCACGGAGCAGGGAGAGACAGAGCTGGGCTCTGCAGGCAGGTCTGGTGGGGGAGAAGTGTCCTCCACCATCCAGCCTGGTGACCCCAAAGCGAGGTGTCCCGGAGGGAGCATCCTCCAACACACCGATATCGTCTCCTCAGAGGCGCCGGCGAAAGCTGGCGGAGGATTTCCCCCATTTATTGGGGTTTCAGAAAGTGCAGCCTGGGATGGATGGGAGACACCTCCCGGCACCAGCCATCCCTCCCCAGCAGGGACTTTCTCCACACAGCCCCAGCCCCGGGGGTCCAATACCCAGCGGGATTTTCCCGGGACCGGCTGCGGTGGAAGTGTGCGGGGTGGTGTCACCCACAGCAGAGTCCCTCCTTGGCCTTTTGGCCACTGGCACCCAGTTTCAGTGGGGGGGGGGGGCAGGTGGGACAGCAGGGCTTTCCCCACAGTCACATCCCCTCCCACAACACCAGGATTCAGCGGAAAGTATCCAGGCAGATGTGGTGTTTCTTCCCGTTTTCCACACACAGAGCAAACCGGTATGTTTTTTTCCCAGTGGAAAACAAAATATAGCTGGGGGGGTGGGAGCACCCAGCCAGAGGGTGCGGGTGGGCGGTGGGACCCCAGGCAGTGGCTGGGGTTTGGGCCATTGCGTTTGGGGTTGCTGCCCCAGCATCGGAGCTGGATCCAAAACTGTCACCAAAACTGATGTCCACTGGAAACTCTCATTTTTTTTAGGAAACAATTTTCCTTAGGGAGTATGCTGAGAAAGCCTTGGAGATCTCTCTGGAAACACAGCCGTCTGCCAACATTTAGAACTGAAATTTTCAATCCCAAATTCTGAAATTGTTTTTCACTGTGCAGGCATTTTTGATTGAAAATGCTTAATGATAAAAATCTCAGTTAATTATCTCACATTTATTTACACTAGCTATTTTGCCTAGTGCCAGCTGAGCTTGGGGAGGTAGATATTTTGGGTTATCTAATTCATCACAGGAGCAGCAGTCCTGCAGAAGAGCCCTATTGCCAGACGGTCCCCTCGTTCCCCTCTGAGGAGAGCTGCTCCTTTCCTCTCTTTAGAAATGTTTTCCAATCCCCCACCAAGAAGCTGGTGCTCATCGCCCAAACCCTCTTCCCCAGCTCCCTGATGTGCTTTGGGAACCAAAATGCCAAAAAGGTGAATTTTGGAGGAACCCGAGGGGCTGGGGCTGGGCAGGCGGAGGCAGCGGCCGGGCTGTGCCAGCCTGGTCCTGCCACTACGTGGTACCTGGTTATACCACAGATTTATTGCCACCAGCCCAGGGCCCCGTGGCTGCAGGGTAAACCCCACCACGTGCCCCCGCCACGGGGAGGGGATGGGATTAGCTTGTCCATGTGAGCAGGTTTACTCCCCAAGCATGTTCTGACACGGGCTGGCATGTGGGAAGGGGACCCAGAAGCTATTGGAGATGCCCAGGTGCTGGGCATCTCCAGTGGCCACCTCCTGCAACGCGACCCAGGATTCCCCTCTCTTCCAGGCCAGTGGGAGACAGACACCTTCAGCATCTGGATCCGACCTGGGAGTCATTAAATATGGGACCACTCAGGCTGACATCCCCCCATTGCCACCCACTCGCTTCGGAACAGACTCGGTACCCAAGGTTTTAGCAGCAGGAGCCGGCTGCAGGCTACCACAGTTGGACGTGATGCTTTCCCCAGCTACCTGCCTCCCCATCCCACGGTCCCCGTGTCCCCCCAGCCAGTCCTGGAGCACCCCAGGTCCCTCAAGGAGGTGGGTCAGACCCAGTCTGGCAGAGAACTGCTCCAGGCAAACAGGGCACCCTTCTGCTGGGTTGGTAAGTTCAACCCATCCAGAAAAAGCTCCACCAGAAGTGGCTCAGGGGGACAGCAGGAACACCCAGATGGGAACAGCACTGGTGGGGTGGGGTGCGAGCAGCACCCCTCAAACCAGGCTGCATTAGGATGGGGCACCCCGACCCACAGCACAATGCCAGCTTCCCCAAGCCGAGGGGAGAAAACATTCCCCGTTGGGCAATTACCCATGGGAGAACGGTCAGTGTAAGCACCCGCGGCACGAAACAGCGATGCTACGGAAGCAGCTGGGTGGAAGCAACACGAACCACAGAAGATGTTAGAGACTATTTTCCTATGCACAGCAGCGCATGATGGATGGGTGGGTGGATGGGTGGAGGGAAGGATGGATGGGTAGATGGAGGGATGGGTGGATGGATGGATGCCTCCTCAGAAAAGAATATACTTGGCTATGACACCTATATTTCCTGCACGTTCTAGAAAAGGGATTTCCAACAAAGCTTTGAAACCTCAGCCTGTACCCTCCGAGGACAAGGAGTGCGTTGCTTTGCAGCAAGCAGACCAGCGTTACGGTCCTACCTGCCTCTTGTGCCTTGGGGAAGCCCCAGCCCACAGCTCCCATCGCCAAGCTCTGGATGACTCTCACCTCCTCCAGACCACAGCTTTCCTGCGGTTCTCCCCGTGAGAGGACAACTTGTGCTGGCACCAACCATTGTTTCATTGTTCTCTCGCTGCAGGGACTGATAGTTGTTAATGACTTGAGGTGTGATTAATTTTTAACGGCATCAACTTAATTGCTGGGCTATAAATAGACCTTCCCACCCCTTCTCTGGCTCAGCTGCTTTCTCATGTATGTTTTGCTCCATGTTGGGGGGATCACAGTCCTGAAAACTCTGTGCTGCGAGTACCTTCCCCGTGCTGCGCAGGATGCTCGGGGGTATTGGTCCCCCCGCAGTGACAGAGCTGTAGGAGCCCAGTCTCTGCCAAGGATGGCCCCGGAGTTTGTCCCGAGGAAGTTCTGCCAGACCAGCTGTGATGGAGCCCATCGCAGCGAGGGAAACACCAGGGGATCTGTGGAGGTCCCACAGACTTCCCAGGAGCCAGGCAGGCAAGAACTGTGATGCTAAGACCTCTCTCCACTCTGTGCCCCACCATCCCTCTACAAAGGGTCTTCAGATGCTGCACAGGAGCCCAGGAGCCCAAAAGCTCACCAGTATCTTCCAGGAGGTGCGTGGATCCAAGAGCCGCCAGCAGCGCTCCTGAGGACAGGAGAACGGTCCTGTCCTTTGGGAAGGGGTGAGCTACCTCTCGGCAGAGGGACAAGGCTCGGAGCTGGGTGCTGCGTGGAGAACAACTGATACAACCAGCCCGGCCCTCAAAAGGGGCCCTTGTTCGACATGAGTGTCACTTCCCTGTCCTTACTGTAATGAGGGCAGGAAGAGCTGGCAAATACCCCAGGTCACTTGAACCTGAGCCTGGCATTGAACTCCTGACCCAGAAAGCAAAGCCTCCTGGCCCAGGCAAATCCCCTCGGCCAGCCCATCCCGCCTCTCCTCCTGCTGGGGGATTTGTGGGAATTATCCTCCCTCCACCGTCCCCCCGGGGTCCTTCTGCCTCGCAGCCTCCTCTCTGCCTTGCATTTTCTATCCCTTAATGACCCTAAGAAGGGGCACTTTTCCCCTAATGCCTTGGGATGCGTTGCCTGGAGAAAGCCGGATGCAAGGATATGGGCTACTCTCTGCTCGGAGCACGGGGCCAGATTCTGGATGGGTTGTGCCGGGGTGGGCTTGGGCAGCCCCTCCGCAGCTCTCCGTGCCAGGGATGTGAGAGCTCACCTGGGATGCAGCAGCCGGCACATCCGCATCTCCAGGCTGCTGCTTGACATGTTAATGAAAATATTCTACGGCTAATTAAAGTCATTTAACACTAACCGTGTCTATGGATTAATTAGAAAAAAGCAGAAATGGCATCAGGCTGGAGCCCGAGCAGCTCCCGGCGAGGCAGAGCAGGCACATGGCTCCCTGGAGGGATGAGGCGAATTCCCCGGGCTGGAGAGAGCCGGGGCAGGTAGAAGCACCCTCCTCATCCTCGCCTGAGCATGGGTGGCTCCGAAATTCCTCCTGTGTCCTTTCAGTGCAGCAGGTTTGGCTGAGCAGGCACAGGGACAAGGTACGGGGCTCGCTCCGGAGGGATGGCAAGGTGACTGGGAGCATGGTGGGATGCTGGCGGGCGGCTCTGTGACCACCAAGGGGAGGACATGCTCATCCACAGTGGCTGCCGATGGGCAGCGGCTTCTTCAGCTGCTGCTCCAGGATGGGGCTGTCCTGCTTCTCCCTGCCTGAGCCTGGGTGAGCCCCCCTCTCCCCTGGGCAATCCCCCATTTATCCTGGGTGATCCCCCCCTCCCTGGGGCAGGCACCAGAGGCAAGAAAGCAAGAAGATCTCTACTCCCCAGCATGGAGGTGGGCCATTCTGGCTTCGCTGCAAGAGGCAGCAATAGCCTCCTGCCTCCAAGACTGCCGAAAACCAGGATCAGATGCTGCGAAAGTAACGTAAGAGCCTAAAAGAGGCTTTTTTTGCTCCGGCAGGATTTCTCAGGGGCGCAGCCTGATCAGCGGACGCACTTATGGGGACGCTTGGCTGCAGCTCTCCAGCTGTGATGACATCGTGTCTCTTCCTATCTCATCACGCTGTTTGCACCACTCTTTTCTCGCAGAGGAGCGGAGATGAATCATTCTTCCCCCCCTGAACATTTACAGGCAAAAAAAAACCCTCCTCGGCGGCCCCTTCCTTCGTGCCCCCGCTTTGCTCTCCCCTCCTGTGGTGGGCTCCCATCGCGTCCAGGGGTCCTGGCAGAGAGCAAAGTTGGGAGCAGCTGGCAGGGCAAGGCTTCCTAATCTTGAAACCAAGATATAATCCAGTGAAGGGATGGAAAGGATCCATTCTGCTGTCCCAGCCACCAACACAACACAAATGTCAACCAAGAAAGAGTGACAAGATGCTGCTGGTTGGGAATCCACCAACAAAACATTAGATGGAGCAATTAGACCATGAACTGCCCTAAGTCCTGGGAGTTGCTCCTGGATAACGCTGTGGGGAAAACCACCCAAAAGTACCCAAAATGCTCTGATTGTTGCAAATGTTGGATTTGTCCCTGCCTGAGCTGATGGACACAGAGGAGCCTGGTGGGACAGGAGTGGCTGGTGGTGACAATCCAGTCTCCAGGCCACATCCAGGTCAGACCAGCATGCTGCAAGGAGCCATGCAATACCCTCCAGATCTAAGCGGTCCTGTAAAACCCTGCGGTCACCCAGCTCTTGCAACGACCGAGGAAACCTCCCAGCCATGAACGGCAAGGGACCGGGGCAGGGGGTGATGCCTGAGTGTGCAGAGAGCCTGAAACGCTGACCCAAGGGGACCTGCACCCCGCTAATGAGAGGAGGAAGCCGGGCACCGAGCCTCGCACTGCCATCCCCGGGCACGGTGGTGGCTGGGGAGGGACGGGTGGCGGGGGGGGAGCCAGGAAGGTACAACTGGGAGTTTGCTGCAGGGAAGGAAATGCTGTGAAAAGCACAGAAAGGGATTAAAAAAGACAGAGATGAAGGAGAGAGATGGGAAAAAAAGGATGCAGGAAGGAGAAGAGAAGAGGAGAAGAGACAGCCATGGCCTACAGGGTGTGAATTTTCTCACTGAGTGATGAAGGCAGCAATGAGGCACCAAACAAGCAGTAAATAAGCGAACATTAGTCCCTAAGGAGAGGCTGCGCCCTCCCGGCCCCAGCCTAGGCCAGCCAGTGCCCTCTGCCCCATGCCACTGCCGGACGCACCGGCTGCCCGTCCCTTCCCATGCCTGCCAGGAAGCCAAAGCTCTTCCTCCAGCATGGCACGGCCAAGCCCACCCATGTCCCTCCCAGCTCTGTGGAGGTGACACTGGGACCAGGGCTTTGGCTGAGACCCCGGGAAGACGGACCCCCATGCAGCACCCAGTTCACCGGCGTGCTTCGCTCCTAACCGCGGCACAGCCGTGCCAGCTGCCAGCACCTCCTTGCACGTATCCCATAGACAGAAACATGCTTCTTACTAAAAAAACCCTGCTCTGCCACCAAAAGAGACAAAACGACTATTTTTTGTGCTCTGCTCCCCCTTGCAGGACCATGCAGTGGCCGCACAGCGAATGCCGAAGCACCACCGAGCAACAGGGTCTCCCCAAAATCAGGCCCCCTCAGCACGCGAGGGGAGCTTGGAGCCGGGGGCCTGGCTGCTGACAGCTGGGACAGGTTTGTTCCACAAGAGGTTTGCAAAAATTGAAATTATTTCCTATCTGAAGCAATGAAGCCACATAGCTGTCTCCAAATGCGCCTTTTACTGGCCAGAGAAGGGGAAGAATGGGCTGGCAGAGTCATTTCTGTATGTCCCAGCTGTGCTGCTTTGCACTGCGTTCTTCATTAATTTTATTATTCTTACTATTTCTGTATAAATTTTTTAAGCCGAAACCATCGCAACCCCAGCAGATGCACTTTTTGCTTAGCAGACATCAACACCAACTTCCCAGTAACACGCAACCTCTCCCACCTCTGCTTGCCCAGGCTGTGCCGTGCCGCCCAGCTCTCTCTGCACCGGGCAAACCTCGGCAGAGGAGAACCAGGAAAATCCCTCCCCGCCAGTGAAGCTCCGCGCAGGGGTGATGGAGAAATCCAGGAAAAACCATCCCACATGGTGATGGAGAAGAAATGCCCAGGCCATGCCGCAGCCCAGGGGTCCCCCGGTCTGCAGGGAGAGTCCCCAGTGGTATCCCCACCCCACTGGGAGTGGGGGAGCGAAGCCACGGAGGCTGCAGAGAGGAAGGAGACGGCGGGGTGCAGGATCCGTGCAGGATCCATCCAGCTCGTACACAGCCAAACGCCTGATCCTGACAGCACCCACAATGACGCCCGACCCCGCCTACCCATCCTATGCTGTGGGTGCTGCCGTAAGGACCTCGGGTCCCCGCTGACACCCTCCTGCTCTTTTCTCTTCCCCGCTTTGCCGGACCCTCCCGGGGGAGCTGGGGGACGCTGCCCACAGGGGAGCAGCGTGGCGGCCGGGGAGGTCCCTGCGGACCCCGCTCAGGGCTGCCCCTCGCCCCCCCCCATAACCCTAAACTGACCGCTCCTCTGGCTCAAGAGTTAGGGGTGGAGGAGAGCCATTGCCCGCAGCACCACGCACACTCGCCCCCCGGCCGCGCTCAGCCCCGGCTCCCGACCGAAACACCGGCCAGCACCCCTCCATCCCGGCAAGCGCCGAGCCCCTCCACCCGGGTTTGGGACCGTGGGCTCGGCTGAGCCCCGGCTTTCCCCCAGGAGAGCTCTCGCCCACCCCAACCCCACTTTCTGCCCGCTCTGCCTCCCACCACCGCCCTCGCCACACCGGCAGCTGGCACGCCTGTCCCCGTGTGGCCGTGCCACAGGGATGTCCCCGCCACGGAGAAGCCACCACGACCCTTACCTGGGTCTCGGAGAGGTTGAGCTGCCGGGCTAGCTCCGTCCTCTCCCTGCCCACCACGTACTGGCAGCGCTGGAACTCCAGCTCCAGGCGATAGAGCTGCTCCGCCGTGAAGGACGTCCGGGTCCGCTTGGGCCGGTCCAGGTCCAGGCCCTTGGGAAGCACGATCTCCCGGATCGTCCCTTTGGCATCTGGGAGGGAAGCGGGGAGAAGGGCAGTCAGGAAAAAAGCTGGGCTGGGGAGGAAAGGGACTGGGGAAACTGGTTCCAAATAGACCTTACTGGGGGGGTGAAAGCTGAATTAAACACCGGCTGCACCGTCGAGCGACAGGGCTCGCTGCAGGAGGAACTGTGAAAATCCCCCAAGCTGTGGCTAAAAGAGGCGACATCCCATAGTTTGGTTGTCCCCTCTGGCCCCAAATGCTGCAAATGTATAAACCTCCAGGGAACAGTAACAAAGTCTTCCTAAATTTTTTTTTTTTTAAGTGATAAATAGAAACCAAAAAATCTTTAAGGAAAACTGAGCGTTTAATCACAGAAATCATAGTTTCTGAAAGCCAGAACAGAAGACAGTTCTACATCAAGAAAGAGTTCAAATTAAAGATTATTTAATTAAAAATATATTTTGTTTTTTTATTCCTGTCCTTCCTTGGAAATACTAGAAAAATTTTATCTCTATCACAATTCTCTTTTTTCCAGAATTATTCTCACTGAAGGAATATTCTCTTGAAAAGCAGCAGCTCCTACTTTGGGGCAATTCTCTATTAAAGGACAAGTTTTGGAAGTGCCGCATGCCCCGAACTGCTCATGGCAGATTTTACAAGGCCGGGGCTATCGCTGCCCACAGCCTGACGTCGGGAAACAAAAGCCAGAGGGTTCAGCTCCCACATTAGCCCTGCACAGCCCCTTCCATGCCGTGGGATGCCGTTTGCAGCCCTTCCAAAGGAGCCATGGCTTTACTTTCCACTGACAAAGGACGAGCTCTCCCAGAAAAATCCATGGAGCCCCGAGGTGCCAGGAAGCCTGTCCCAGCTCCATGGGCTGGGATGTGCCCGATGGGCTCTGTGTGCCCGGGGTGCACCAGGTATTAAAAAATGAGCCTTGGAAATTTCCCACTGGGTTCCTGCCAGACCCCAAACCCCTCGCGCTCCTTGTCCCCCGGTGCTGGCTTTCCTTAAGCACCAGTAACACCAGTGGAGAGCCCGGTTTGGGTAAGCCCTGGCTGCAGAGCTCCCTGTTTCTGCGCAGTGGCTTTCTTGCAGGTTAAAAACCAGCCACAAAAGTCACACTGGGCAAGCAGCCCCAAGCCCAGAGGGACCCAAGGTCCCCAGCAGCCCTGGCTGGAGGTAAATTGCTTTCTCTCTTTCCAGCTGACTCAGGCATGAAAGGATTATAAAATCGGTGGGGCAGGAAGGGGGAAAATAGTGCGGAGCAGCCTGGGAAGGGGTGATGGAGCTGGCATGGGGACAGCGGAGCTGGCATGGGGATGGCGGGAGTGGGGAGTGAGCACAGACTCAGGAAAGGGACTCCAATCCCGAAGCTAGTTTCGCACCGCTATGTTGTGGTACGTGTGTGACGGCAGAGGTGCCGTCCCGGCACAGCCAGCCTGCTCCAGGCTGGAGCACGGCACTGCAGAGGGCTTGGGGAAGGCCAGGGTGGGAGGGGGTCCGGTGGGACCATGAGCATGGGCTCTGATCCGCACCCCCAAACTCCACGGGTGGGCTGTCGGAAAGGAAAGGGGTTGTAAGTGGATTGGAGGTATCTCTGGTGGGATCGGGATGCCAGCCTGGGAACCATTTTGTGAAGGAAAGAGCATTTGCAGGGATGATGCCCGGACCACGTCCGCACTCTCGCGTCCACGCTGCGGTCCCCTGACACAACAACAGCCGGGGCTGCCAGCAAGGAGCAGCTAACAGAGACGCTCATGCTTTCCAGCTGCAGCTGCGAGTATCTGCCCCTCCGCCCTCGCCGCTCTGTACGGCGCTGCCGGCATTATTACGGGTATTATTTATTGTTATTTCCCCCTGGCAGCTGGGGCACGGGGTGGGGGGAGTGAGCTGGGCACAGCGCCGGAGGGAAGGGAAGGGGGCACAGCCCGTGGTGCCAGCTCGGCAGGGGAGAGGCAAAGCCCCTCTCCCTAGCCCCTCACCCCCCCCCATGGCACAGCAGCCCTATTACACACCGCAGACCTTCCCTGCTGCCCGTCCGTGCAGGTTTTGGGGGGATCACAGCCATCCCCCCATGCCAGGAAGGGCACAACACCATCCTGCCTGAGGAACCCCCTCCTGAGAGCCTTCCCCCATCAGCTGCTGGATCCCAGACCCCCAACACCCTCCAGGTCCTGCCGTGGCTTCCCGGGGTTTTCCAGCAGCCCCCGGCCTCTCTGGCAGAGCTGTGGTGACAAGTTCCATTCTTGGGGACCAGGCTACACCTGATGGCAGCACAGCCATGACAAGGTCTGGGACTGAAATCCCCCCGAAAAGAGTTCTGGTGCCATAGGGATCAATCTCTCCTCTGCCCTAGCAGCTAAATATGATGAGGCAAGGACAGGCAGACACGGTCAGGGAGCAGGAGGGAAGGCGAGCAGGCAGCAGCTTTGGGGCACCGACCCCCCGAGCTTGTAAACAGTGATTTTACAGCCCTGCAGTGCAGCACAGCAGGCCAGGAGGGATGCATCCTGCACACCAACACACGCAGCGGAGTCAGGCACACGCAGATGCCCCCGTACACCCAGGGACACACCATGCACACCCGTGTGCATGAAGGACACCTCTTCCCTGCACAGAGACACACCGCGCACGCCATGTACACGGGGGTTTCTGCAGCCACACAGCTGCCAGGACATTTCTGGGGCGCACACCCACCCGGCCAGCCCCGAACACGTACACCCACCCCTCTCCGTGCCAGGGTCTGGCGTGGCCATGGTGGCACACACACATCGGGGCACACTGGGGGGGGGGCACAGGAGCCCGCAGCCCTTCTCAGTGCACCCCAAACAGCACCAGGGTGTCCCCCCCCAGAGCTCCCCACATCCATCTGCGTCCCCCCGGGCACCGAGCCGGGGCAGCCCCCGGGAGGAAGGGGGTTGAGCACTCTGGGATCTGCACACCCCCCCTTCCAGTCGCCCCCGGGGCTGCAGCCCCCACGTTGCCAGCGGGACCGGCTCCCGAGCGGCCCGGCTTGGCTTCTCCGGCGAGTCCTTGTCCCGTTAGTCCCCGCTAAGGACCGACCCGCTGCCGGCCCGCACGCCCCGGCCGTGCCCGCGTCCAACGGCACCCGCCAGCCCTGCCGCCTCGACGAGACGGGGATGGGCGGGCGGGCAGGGCCGCCTCCGTGGGCAAAGCCCCCGCTTCCCCGCGCCCCGTCGCTGCGGCTGGAGGCTCCGTCCCGCACCATCGGTCCCCGGTACCGTACCGGTGAGCGGACTGAGCCCGGCCGAGCCCCCGGGAGAGCCCCGGACCGGGCAACCCCCTCCTCCTCCGCTCCGCTCCCGGCGGTCCCAGGGCACGGAGGACCACCGCCGCTTCCCAACCGGCTCCCGCCGACGGGAGGAGGCTCCTCCACCCCCCCGAGAGCCCCGTTCCCACCAAAGGCACCGCGGGCGAGTCCCGGCCATGGGCCGGAGCTGAAGGCAGCCCCGGGACCCGGGGGGAAGAGCCCCGTCCCCCGGGGCAGGCATGGGGATGGGGGAGAGCGGTCCCTGCGGCACCGGCTGCCGGTTCACCCCGCGCCTGGAGGGGTGTGGGGGGTTACAAATAGGTAAAAATATGTTCATTAAGAAAAATTAAAATTTAAACCCCACCACCACCACTTTGCAGGGAAACCAGCCTGGAGGCTTGGTTGGCACCGGCCCCTTCCCGGGGAGCCGGCCCTCGGCCGGGGGAGGGCTGGGAGCCCGGTGGGCCCGTGGCCCCGCAGACCGGCTCTCCCCCCCACCCCCCGCATCTCCCCGTGTCCCCCCCACCCACTCTATTTCGGTTCCGTTCCCGTTTATTTCCTCCGTTTCTCCCCGCCACCATTTTGTCCGCGCCGTGGCAGCTGCGGCAAGATGGTGAGACCGGCCGCCGCCGGGCGAGGGTCCCCGGGGCCGGCAGAAGCGGGGACCCTGGCCCGGGCCTGGGGACCGAGAACCACCCCCCCTCCCCAGTCCCGCTCCCAGCCCCGGGACCGTCGGGGCGGCCCCGGTAAGACCGAGGCCGGGCGGAGGAGAGGCCTGACCCCGGCCTGACCCCGGCGGGGGCTGCGGCCTCGGCGACCACCGAGGAGGACCCGGGGGCAATCCCGGGGGTACCGCTGCCCAGCGCTGCCCGTTACCCCGCCGAGGTGCCCGGGGAAAGGCTCGGGCTGCGACGGTTGGGCTGTCGGCGACAGGCGCCTATCGCGACAGCCGGGAAAGAGGCTTGGGTGGGCGGCGGGGGGCATCTTTGCAACCCGGCCGGCAATCGCTCCGCAGGCTCCGGGCGAGCCGGGATGCCCGAGCCGAACTCGAACGGTGCCAGGCCCGGCTCACGGCGAACGAGCAGGGACCGGGATCGGGCCCCGCCGCCCCCGGGGCAGCGGGGAGGGAGGACACGGCCGAGCCGGGGCCGAGGCTCCGGTCCCCACCGCCCTGCCCTGCCCGAACACGGGGCTTGAGGCCGGGCGGCCGCGGAGCTTCTCCGGGCTCCGGTTTGGCGGACGGGGCGGGGGGGGGACACCGGCTGAGCATCCCCAGGCGCGACCCCGGGATGGAGCCGCGCTGCCGCCCCCGGAGCCCCGACCCGGGGAGCGCTCGGCACCTCCCCGCCTGCCGCATCCCCGCCGAGATTCCTCCCCCCCCCCCCCAACTTTTTGGGGTTTGCCATAAAACACACGCTGGTCCCAGCGAGCCCCGGGGCCGGCGGTGGGCTGAACGCGATCGCATCCCGAGGCTCCGGGTCCCGCCGTTCCCCGGGCCGGGCCCGCCGCGTTCCCCCCCCCCCCCCAGCCCCGGCCGAGCGAGTGATATTATAAAGAAGGAAAAAAAAAAAAAAAAACCACAACAAACAAACACCAAACCACAACCAAATAGCCCCTAACTCGCCGCCGCTCCATGACGCTTTTCTCCTGCGACAACGCTTTAAAAGCAAAGCTGATGCTTTCCCCCCTCTCCCGCTGCTGCGCGTCCCCCCGGCGGGGCTCGGCCGGCCCGGGGGAGGACGGGGGGCGGCGGGTGGTATCGTTCCGTGACCCCGCCGTTGCTCCCCGGGACCCCCCGCTCGGCCCGCTGCCCCCGGCCGAGCCCGGCCCTTCGGCCGCAAACCGAGGCGGGCACGCACGGCCAGCCCGGCCCCGCTCCCGGGAACCGCACGGCTGAGCGGGCTGGGGGGAACCGGGCCCGGTCCCCGCCGCACGGAGCGGAACCGGGAAAAACCGCGGTGGCGGAGCGGGGAGTAGGGGGACCGGGAGGCCGGAGCCCGCAGCCCGGGAGCGGCCGG
>NW_010973177.1:5868220-5868804 GCF_000737465.1 Haliaeetus leucocephalus
GCGCGGGAGCGGCGGGGGGTGCGCTGGGGGCGGTGCCGGGGCGGCCGCGGCGGCGGCCGGAGGACGATTGGGGGGAGCAGTGCCCCATCCCGCTGCCACCCGGTCCCGGGGCGAGGAGCGGGGACCCGGCCGGCGGGGACCAAGTGCCCCCCGCGGTGGGGGAAATGGAGAAGGAGGGGGGGGGCCGGGGCCCGGGGACCCTGCCCGTACCTCGCACCAGGATGCGGCGGCAGTAGTCCGCCTCGCCGGTTCCCGACGGGCTCTCGCTGTCCGGGGCGCACTCCTTGGAGGAACCGGGGCTGACCGCCGACGTTCCCGGGATGTCCTTGAAGCCACCGCCGCCTCCACCGCCACCGCCTCCTCCTCCTCCTCCTCCGCCGCCGCCGCCGCCGCGCAGAGCGCTCTCCAGCTCCGCCCGGGTCGGCGCCTTCTCCCGGGCCCTCCCGGTGGCCCCGGGCTCGGCCAGCAGCACGGGGCTCCTGCCAGGCTCGGCCCCTCCATCGCTCATCCCTGCGGGCGCCGCGGCGGGATCAAACATCGGGAGGGAGAGAGAGAGACAGAGACAGAGAGAGGGAGAGAGGAGG
>NW_010973177.1:5872215-5872470 GCF_000737465.1 Haliaeetus leucocephalus
GTTTTCTACCCTGGCGAAGGGGCCCGATGGGCCGCCCGGAGCCCCCCGGCACCCCCGGCTCGCTGGAGATGAAGGTAACGGAGGGCCGGCTGGGTGCCCCCCCGCGACCACCCACCCCCCCGGTTCGGCAGGATTCAGCTCGGCTTAGCTGGGCTGGGATCGGCTCCGTGCGGCCGCGTTTCTCCGGGCCCACGCCGGCCGCCTGCAGGCCCGTGGGCCCCGGCTGCGGTGAGGGGCGGGGGGGGGAAATACGGG
>NW_010973177.1:5872488-5873263 GCF_000737465.1 Haliaeetus leucocephalus
AGTGTGCACGGATACGGGGGGGAGTGTGCAGGGACACGAGTAAGTGTGCGGGGACATCGGTAAGCGTGCGGAGACGCCGGGGGGAGTGTGCAGAGAGATGGGGGCAGTGTGCGGAGACACGTGTAAGCGTGTAGAGACACAGGGGGAGTGTGCACGGGCACGGGGAGCCATGTGAAAACACGGGGGGAGTGTGCAGGGACATGGGGAACTGTGCACGGACACGGGGGAGCCGTGGGTGAACAGGGGAGAAATGGGCGTGGATATCGTGTAACTGTGCGGGGACAGCGTAGGTGTGCACGGACCCGATGCGAGTGTGCATGGACACGCCGTAACGGTGCGCAGACACGGGTGGGTGTGCACGGGCTCATTGTAACCGTGCACAGACACGGGTGGGTGTGCATGGACACAGCGTAACCGTGCGCGGACACGGGTGGGTGTGCACGGGCACACGGTAACGATGCACGGGCACACGGTAACGATGCACGGACACGGGTGGGTGTGCACGGACACGGGTGGGTGTGCATGGGCGCAGCGTCACCGCCAGCAGATGAAGGCGTAGGCGTGCAGGGTGCCCTGCCGGGGTGCACAGCCCGCAGGGTCCCCGCGGGGCTGCACCTCAGGGTGCACCCCTCCGCAGCGCCGCGTTTTGCCACGGCCGGGGGTGGGTCGCTGCCCCGGGGACCCCCCCCAGAATTCCTCCCCCCCCGCCGAACCCGGCCGGGCCCCGCGGCTGCTCGCCGGGACAAGAGGGGACCGGGCGGCCTCGGCGGCTGCG
>NW_010973177.1:5873483-5882582 GCF_000737465.1 Haliaeetus leucocephalus
GGTGGGGGACACCCCTCCGCCAGCAGCGGTCACCCCCACGCCCCGCCGGGCTCCCCCGCGGGTGGATGCTCTCCCCCCGGCCCGGCCCGCCCGGCCCCACGGCGCCCGTTCGGATAAAACGAAATCAAACGAAATCAAACGAAATCAGGGCAGGCCGGTACCGCAGCCCCCCCGGCACGGCTGCTCCGATACCCCCCCCAGTGACCGAGCCCGCCGGGAACCGGGGGGGCCCTCCTGTACCCCGGCCCGGTCGTCAGCACCTCCTCCCCTGGGGTTCCCCAGCCCAAACGAGTCCGCAGCGGCGGGGCCACATCCACAGGGGGAACGGTGGGGTCCGGGGACCCCAGACCCTTCCCCGCTCCTGGGACCCCGCTCCCGGGATCCTCTCCCCCAGCATCCCACTTTTTGGGATCCCCTCTCCCACCCCATCTCTGCGATCCCGGCTTCTGGGGTGCCCACTTCAGGGATCCCAGCTCCAGGGGACCCTGTTCCTGGGATCTCTGCCCCAGGATCCCTGCTCCCAGCATCTCTGCTCCAGGCAGTTCCGCTTTCAGCACAGTGGCGCGGTGGTCCCGGGAGAGGCCTGGCCCCGGAAAGCCCCCCAGCCCAGCGCTGCCCCGGTCCCAGCCCCAAGCACCGTGCCAAGCTCCAGCTCTGGGTAATTAAAAAAATTAATTACTGGGGAGGGGGGCAAGTGAAGAGCTCAGACACGAGGCAGAGTGGGGAGTGAAGGAAATAGTGCTAGCACCCACACCACCAGCCCCCCCATGTCCCCACGGGGCAGGGTGGACCCCCCAGAGCAGGGCTTGGGGGAGGGGGGTGTGATGCCTTGGCTGCGTCCCCCAGCACCCCCAGCTCCATCACAGGCAGAGGCTGTGTTATCGGTGCCTCAATTTACCCTCTCCAGGTGTGCACAGGACCCGTGGGAAAGGTGGCATGGCTGCAGCCCCCCCCCCCAGCTCCAGCTGCGTCCCACTGCTGGGGACTCTGGCACAGCCAGTGCCATCCCCTCCATGAAGGCTGGATGCACACAGGTGTCCACAGACCAGTGTCTTCACTGGAAACGTCCACAGCAGAACCCAGACCAACAAGGGACACGGAGCCACAAGCTGTGAAGAGCCACCTGGGCACCAGGATGGCTCTCAAAAGGGAAGGGGAGGTGGAAGAGGGCCAACAGACCTCAGGGCTCGGCTGCTCCAAAGAGCAGTCGCAGGTTATTCTGCACCATGAGATGTTGCTCAGCCTTCTCAGGCTGTGGTCTCTGGTTTGCGTGCAGCCCTGCACATCACTCCCTGCCCTCCGGCTGCTCCCAGCCTGGGGGTCTCGCCTGCCCGGCTGAGGCAGGCACACAGCAAGGGCGAGCAGGGCTGATGGGACGCGTGGGTGACAAGGTGCCGACACTGTCGGCACACTGCGTGCCACCAGGTGCGTGGAGGAGGGTGTGATCAAAGCCCCGGGGACCTGCTACCATGTTTTGATAACCTTGACCTTTCCAGTTTCCCCAGTTCCTGCTCTGCTGGAAACCTCCTTCCCCCCAGACCCCCAGCGTCCACCAGAACACTCATTGTGGGTCCCCCAGGACACCCACCTGGGGCCCTGCAGCCACTGTGTCCCCCCTGGGCCAGTTGCTTCCCAGGAGGGGGGAAATCGGCTCCAAACCATGTTTCATCCCCCAGGCACCCATCACCACCGCACACAGGCAATTCCACTTAATAAGCATTAAATTAACGTAGTTGGGGGCCTTGTCACACCTCGTCTGTGGGGCCCCGGGGTGCTCCTGGGGGCGCGGGTTCCTGAAGTGGCCCCAGCTGAGATGATGATCCCAAAAGGCAAGGGGTGCCCCAAGGGACCCCGATAAACCTCCACTGCTGTCAGCACTGGGGCTCTGGTCTGGGGCTGGGGATGCTCCGGTGGTCTCCGTGGGACAGACACCCCCAGACTTCCGTGGGTTTGAGGGGTGATGATACCCCTGGCAGAGAAGAAGGGAAGGGGGTCCTGGGGGGCTGGGCAGGACACAGCCCACCCTCACAGCCACGGGAGGGCAGAGATCAGCCCTTCCTCCTGGTTCCCACAGCACGTGGGTGTTTGGTGTGGGTTAAGGGGACTGCAGAGGGTCTGTGGGGCTCAGCGAGGCTGGGGCCAGTGACCCCCATCCCCTCCACCCCACGGGTCCAGCCCAGCCCCGGCATGACCACAGCCACGAGGTGTAGCCACGTGTGGGGAAAAGGGCAGCATGTGTGACACAAGGATAAGGGGGGGGGGGGGTGTCCGGTCACGCAGGCACCCCTGCCCATGTCCATCACTGCTGACTTGGGCCCAAATGGCAGCCCCGTGTGGTGTCCCACTGTAGCCACCAAACCTTGCCACCGCCAGCCCGCAGCTAGCGGCGACCTCCAGATAATTGATGACGATGAAGAAGCAGGATGGAATTAGCAGATGTTACAGAGAGCACTAAACCTCAGGGAGGGAGGATGTGAGAAGCATCAGCCCTGGGATGGAGGAGAGGTGGCCCTGGCTGGGGACACCCTCAGGGCAGGCTGGGGAGGATGTCCACTCGGAGTTGGGAGATTTGGCTGCCAACGGTTTGGGTGTAGGGGTAAACCCTGGGAAATGCAGAGGCACAAGAAGGTGGGCAGCATGGTGTTGCCCCACATCTCTTGTTGCGGCATAGCGGTGGCACCCCCTCATTCCGTGCCACCGGGACCAACCCACCCGGCTGGCGTTGTTCAGAGCCGATCCCGCTGGCAGGCATTGGGGTCCAGGGCAGGGGTGATGGCCACATCTGCACAGGGACATCACGCCACTGCTCACACAGAGCGGGTGGGCTCGTTTCCCGACCAAACGGGGACTTTGAGCCCGGCAGGCCAGCAATAATCATCTCAAGAGCCATCAGCATCGCTGACGTGCTGAGGCCGGCCGGGCTCACGCTTGTGGACAGCTCTGCCAGCACAAAGCGAGGGCAGTGAGCCCAGCCCTGTGCATGCCCCGAGATCACCCTCCCCGCCAGCGCCGGGTGCATTTCAGCCGTCCCCAGGATTACTGCAAACAGCAAATCAAAGCACGCACTAATTTATCCAAGAAGAAATGCCTAGCACATTTCTGCAAGGTCCTCTGCCCGATGGCAAATCCGTGGCCTCCAGTTCACCTTCTGACCTGCCCTTATTCCCTTGCTCTGCCTTTAAACCATGTGACAGGAGGATTTGGCTTAACGTGTGTCGCTCCAGAAGGAAAGGAGGAGAAGGAGCTCAGAGGGCCCGGCGGTAATCGCTGGCTCCCCACCCGCGGCGCAGGGGCATTCCTGCAGCTGTGGGGCTGGATTAAGGTGGACGTGCACTCTGGTCCTCTCCTAAGCCCTGCTGCTTGCTGCTCCCCACATGTCCGAATCCCTTCGTGTGGGTCAGGGCAGGTGGTTTGCAGAGATTTAGCATTACAGGAGCAATCCCTTGGCTCTCCCTTGGTGCTGCCTGGTGCTCGTCCCTTGCTCCAGGTTGGGTGTACATCCTCAAACTGGTGGGACCTTCCCCACACCCTCTCCTCTGCACCCACAGCACCAGGCTGCACCAGTTGCGCTGCTGGGAAGAGCCGGCATCTGGCGCAGCCGGACGGATGGCGGCAGCTCACGGGGCCCGTGCGTGCCAGCCAGCAACATCTGCTTGGCCCTCCCAGCAAGCGGCTGGGCACGGCGGGCAGGAGGGGCCAGCTGGAGCTGCCCGGCCACCCCAGGGCGTTTGGGCAAGAATTAATTAACTTCAGGCTGAGGAGATGCGGGAGGGAGGGAATAGATGCGCACGGGAACACTTTGCGAAGCCCGGGGGCTCGGTCAGGAGGCGGCGAGCAGCGTGGGCGCAGGTGGTGGTGGAGGAGGTGGGTTCGGCAGCGGTGGGGTCGGAGGGCTCTGCCACGGAGGTACCTTGAAAAGGTGATTTCCAGCCGGAGGGATGGACCTGCCCAGGTCATCCCAGCTCCATCCGAACTCGTCTGTCTCAGCAAGGAGGTAGCAGCTGCTGCGATGGGCTGGGGAGGGGGATGCCTGCCTGCCACCCTGCCCACCACCCGTGGGCTCAGCGCTGCTCCCATCCCTTCCCATCCCATCCCCGTCCCCAGAGCACACACAGACACAAGCTGAGTCCGTAGGAGCAAAGCCAGCCCCTCACTTGGAGAGCACAGGGCCTTGCAGGGTGCTCAGGGGAGTGTACCCGGGCGTCACTCTGTGGGGCTACCCCAATGTCCCTGGAAACTGGTGTGTCCATCTCCCAGTGCAGGAAAGGGGGACCGTCCTGGCTGGCTGGCCCTGCTTATGCAAGGGAAGAGGCTGCACCACCGGTGAGCCACGGCACTGGGAGCCACAGCACGGGGAGTATGCACCCGAGGAGGATGAAGGACTGTGCGATCCTGAGAGCTGAGCGAGAGGGACATTAGCTAAGAAATAAGGCTGGTAGCTCAGTACGTTTGAGCACGGGGAGCTGGAAGGGGGGGGAATGGCTGGCCGGCGTGGGTGCTGGCTGTCTCTCCCACAGCCCACGGGAATGGCAGCACGCTGCTTCGGTGCTTGAACCGGAGCAGCAGAACAGGGGGATAAGGGGCGATTAAGCACCCATGTGAGTGGAGCATCGCCCCAGATCCGTGCCCGGGAAGCTCCAGCTCCATGCTCCGAAGCACTGTCCAGCTGCACACCCGTGGCTGAGCCCCTGTCCGGCGGCGAGGTGGCCGCAGAGTGACATCTAACGGCAGCGGGCCAGGAGGGGACACGGCCCAGCAGCCACCTTCCTCGCTGGGGGATGCCACTTCTGCAAGCGAAGCCCTCCCGCGGCCCCCAGCCCCAGCTCCCCTCCAGCAGCACGGAGCTGACAGGACAGGGCTCCTCCTCATCCCCTGCCTCTTCCCGGGCACCGAGGGGACACGTTTGGCCTGGGGACACCTCTGCCCTCCTGTTCAACGGGCTGACAAGGCAGATGGCAGGAAAATGGGGTGCTGTGACCCTGGGCTGTCTCCGAGCATCACATCCCCGATCTCCCACCTGCCCCGCAAGCCCGTCTGTAGACCAAGACGTTGCTCCACAGCGGCCGCAGACCGGCTTGGGGGGATAATGTGGAGGAGAGACCGGGGAAGGAATCACACGCCAGCACGGGGGGAGTCCCTGGGTGAACCAGCCCTGCCCAGCCCCACACCTGCTCGGTTCCTCCCAGCTCTCCACCCTTCCAAAAGCAGGGCAATAAACCCCTTCTCCCAGCTCATCCCAACAGACGCTGGCTGTGCGTTGCTCCAGATTTTATTTCCAGACAGAGGAATAGCATACGGGGAGGCCCTGGCACTCGGGGGCTGCGTAGCACTGCAGCGGGCAGGACCCTGGGACGGTGGCTTTGGTGGGGGGGACAGGAGGATGGTGGCGATGGAGAGGCTGCCCCCAGGCTTGCACCGTCACCAGGAGATTTATTTATTTTTTTTTCTCCTGGGGTTTCACTGCTGGAGAGCAGCTCTGAGCCGTCACAGCTTGCCGGTGCCTGGCACATGCGGCGCACCACGCGCTGTGGCAAGCACAAACCGTGCCCGGCGTGAGAACAACATCCACGGCGGGGAGGGATGAGGGGCACGGCGGGACAGGAGAGGGGCAGAGGGGGCTGGGAGGCAATGGAGACGGGACCGCGTTATCCCCAGGGTGGTGGCTGCCTGGATTCAGCCAGGCCAGAGCTGTGCGCTTCCAGCACGACCTGCTACAGTTGCTCCTGGGCCAAAGAGCCACCGGCTTAGGAAGCTCCATCCATCTGGAAAAGGTTGGGGCTGGTTGGGGAAACCCCGCCCACGGTGGAGCCCGCAGGGCCAAGGGAGCACCCAGACCATCGCCCAGAGGGGGTCAGCACCCGTGTGCGCTGTGAAGCCCGTCTGGGATGAGCTTGCAAGGGGTAATTCTGGTCCTCATGAGGCTTTGCCCCTCCTGCCCTTTCCCCGGTGCCAGCAATGCCAGCCGAGGCTGCGGTGGCAGCACGTAGCAGCCTGGCTGGGCCAGATCCTGGATGGTGTGTGAGTCCGGACCAGCATCCCCCAGCCCCATGCTGGGGCAGCACTGGGATGCTCTCCAGCACAGTGCACCCCACGGACCCCCCCCCCCCCCGCGGGGATCCCCTGGCAGCTCAGCGTGGGGGGGGGTCCTCAAAGCTGGCCCCACTGAGGTCCCTACCTGCGCCTGTTCCTGTTTGCTCCTCAGCTCAAAAGTGTCCTCGGTACCGGACCAGCCCCAAAACATCCTCATCCTGGAAGGGAGGAGAGGGACCTGCCACCCCGGCTCCCAGCCATGGGCTGGCTCAGCCCGGGGTCCCTGTAACCCCCCATTCCCATCCCAGCCAGGCACATTACCTGGGCCACAGCTTCACAGCCAGGAGGGCCAGGGCAGCCACGCAGATCACGGCTATGAGCAGTCCGGCCAGCACAGTGAAGGCCAGGAGGTGGGTGAGAGCTGTGGGCAGAGGGGACACAGGGCAGATCGGGGCTGCTGGCTCGGCAAGACCGGAGGGGGCTCAGAGAGCCCTGATGGGGGGGGGGGTTGGCCTCCCCCAGCCCTTTTCCCCATGGCTGTAGCTGCAGTACGGCCCTGGTGTGGGGTCAGTGTACGTGGGACCCCCCCCAGGCCGTGGGGTGCCCTGTGAGGGGTGAAGGGGACCCTGGGGATGCAGCTGTGACAGCCGGCTGCAGGCGAGGGACACACTTCAGCACCAGTGCCATGTCCCCAGGGTTGGGGACAGCCAGTTGGTGGGTTGAGGACACACCACAGGGGGGTCACAGGGTGGCACAGCACCAGGTTCGACCCCGCGGGGACTCTTGCTGCTCCTGGCTGCCCCTGCCCATGTCACCGTCCCCTGCACTAAGGGGTCAGGCAGGCTGGCACGTTTCTGTGTGTCACCCCATGCTGGATGGTGTCCTGTCCTCTGCCAGTGCCTGGAGACAGGCAGGGAGCTGGAAGGGCACAGGGGAGTCACCCGGCACAGCAACAAGCATCATCATCCTGTTCTGCCATTTGTTGAAGCCAAGCCAGTTTCTCCTCATTTTTTTGATCATTCTGCAGCATCCAACTCAATTTTCTGTGTCCATGGGCTTTTTTAGCCCTTTCATAAAAAGCAAGCTGGGTTGCTCTGGGAGAAAAACTCCTTGAAAGGAAATACCCAGTTCTTGCAATCAAACCCTCCCTCTTTTCCCATCCACCTAAAGATTTGTGCCCGATTCAACCCACTTCTGCCAGTCATCCCCACCGCTCTGAAATCATCTTTCTGGCACAATTCCCCGTTCCCCACCAAGCCCCACCACCCCCGGCACAGCACCCTGGGGGGGCAGCCCCACTCACTGTGCACGTTGAAGTAGGCACCGGCCGTGGCGTTGCCCATGGGGTTGCCGGCCATGCAGGTGTACTCCCCCGAGTCCTCCGGCCCCACGGCCCCGAGATCCACCCGGAGGGTGTTGTGGGAGGGGGACGCGTGGACCCCTGGCGCGGTGGCTGGGGCCAGGCTGGAGGCCAGGAGCCGGCCGCGGCGGTACAGGGTGATGGTGGAGGCCGGGTGGCTGTCGGCCGTGCACAGCACGATGCCCACTTGCCCGTTGCGGTTCTCCAGGAAGGTGCTGACAGAGACGTCCCGGGGGGGGTCTGCGCGGGGGAGACAGGGCTGGCGGTGGGCCATGGCGTGGGACCCCCTCCCACGCTGGTCCAGACGCTCACCAAGGGCTGCTTAACGCATCCCTCCTCTGGGCTGGATCAGCTCCAGCCCACCCAGCCCGAGGTTGGCCATTTCACACCCTTCCCCAGCCCTTCGCTTCCCTCTGCCCCAGCCGGAGAGGCCCTCCCCGGCTCAGAGCATCAGTAGCTGCTGCTAGACAAAACCCCGACGTCCTCTTCCCCAGGTCTGAAGGGAGAGGAGCAGGGCAGGGAGAGGAGGAAGAAGAGGAGGAAGGCCCCCTCGCCGCAGCAGGATGGCGCGGGTGGGATGCGTGTGATGCTGGGCTGGGTGCACCCAGCATTTCAGGGGCTCTGCGCCCCATCCTGCCCGGTGGCCTGTCACCGTGGGGTCAGGGAACACTCACAGAGCACGCTGAGGCTGAGTGGGGCCGAGGTGGCACTGCCCCGTGTCCCGCTCGCCCGGCAGCGGTAGGAGCCGGTGTCAGTGCTGGAGACGTGGGTGAGGATGAGGGAACCGGCCGGTCCCTCCCGCAGCCACCGGCTGTTCTTGTACCAGGTGTAGTTGGCCTCTTCGCCCACCCAAGGGACGCCCGAGCAGGTCATGGTGGCTGTGGTGCCTTCGGGGACTTCTGGCGAGGGCTCAACCGTGACCGTGACGCCTGAGGAAGAGGAGGGAGGCTGGGAAGTCGGGGGGAGCCCAGGACTTGGGTATTCACAGGACAACACCAATGCAACCCCCCCTCCGAAAGGCTTCTGAGAGCCACAGTCCCACAGGAGGACCCACCGGGACCCCGATACGGTGCTCGCCATGGCTCGGGGCCCCCCCTCACCTCCCACGTCCAGGTGCAGGGACGAGGATGCGGTGCCGTAGCTGTTGTTGGCCGAGCAGATGTAAAGCCCCGTGTCCCGCAGCTCCAGCCCCCCCATCTCCACCCGCAGGGAGTTGGGGGCCACCTGGACAGCGAAGCGCGGCTCGGCCGGGCCCCACGTGGAGACCAGGGGTGCGAGGCCGGGACCCCGGCGCAGGGCGATGCCGGAGGGTGGGAAGCTGTCCACGGTGCAGAGCAGGACGGCCTGCCGCCCCCCCCGGGGCTCCACCAAGGAGATGAAGGATGGCTCCTGGGGTGCATCTGCAAGGACAGGGACAGTGGGGGGGGTGTCCTAGCTCCCCCCCCCAGCTCTGGTGGCAGGGGACCAGCCACCAGTGGGGTTTGGGGGGTGACAGGTTTGCTGCTGGCTGAAGGGGGGGGGGAGAAGGGGCGCGACGCGAGGCCAGGGAGCGCTTGGGAACCCCCCTCCCCACCCCGGTCCAGGGGGCCGCGGACTGTCGCCGGCCTGTCGCGGGATGTCACCAGGTGGCGACATAGACCGTCCTCCCAACCGCGCCGCGGCGGCGGCGACAGCGACATCCCCGCCGGGCTGCCCTGGGTCCCCTTTGC
>NW_010973177.1:5882628-5896601 GCF_000737465.1 Haliaeetus leucocephalus
CCCCCCCATGCAGCCGCCCCTCACTCACAGAGCACCCGCAGGGCGGCGGGGGGGGCCCGGCGGCCGCGAAGCCCCCTCCCCACCTGGCAGGCGTAGGCACCCGCATCCGTGGGCCGGGCAGCGGGGAGGACGAGCGAGGCGTCGAGCCCCTCCGCCAGCCACCGCCCGTTCTTGTACCAGCTGTAGAGGGTCCCCGGGTGGGCACCCGCGTCCCGGCAGGTCAGCGTCACGTCGGTCCCCTCGGGTACCTCGGCAGAGGGTCTCACCACCACCCTGACGGCTGGGGAGAGAGACCGCTGGCCCTCACCGGCACGAGGTTTGCCCTCCTCGGCTGCGGCTGGGAAAAGCCTTTCCCGGCTCCGAAGCCACCGTCCCCCTTCGGCGGGGTGCGCGCGTGGGGTGGGTGCCCACCCGAGTGGGCGGCAGCGCCTCCTTGCCCTGCCATCGGCCCCACACCGTTCCCAATCCCCCCCCCCCGATGCTCTGCTGCCCAACAGCAACACCTACTTGGTCCATACCCCTTGATGCCCACACCAGCCCGCTCGGGGGGGTCCCCAGCCCCTTGTCCCCCCACCCGCAGCAAAGCCGGACTCACCCTGCACACGGAGGGGCAGGGACGCGCGGGCGCTGCCGAGGGGGCTGCGTGCTTGGCACTCGTACTCGCCCTCATCCTCCTCAGAAGCCTCCCGGAGCTCCAGCCTCAGCGCGTTGGGAGCCGGGGAGACGTGGCCGCTCTGCCCAGGGTGGTCACCTCCCGCGGGGGGGCTGGAGGCCACCGGCTGCCCCCCCTTGAGCAGGGTGATCTCGGACAGGGGATTGCTCTCCACGGCACAGAGGAGGATGACTGCCATCCCCTCGCCGCTCTCCATGAAGGCCTTCATCTGCAGGTTCCTGGGGGGGTCTGCGGGAAGGAAAGGTGGGGGGGTGAGCCAAACTGTAGGATAAGCAGCGTCTCAGCAAGTTGGAGCATCCCCAGCCTGTGCTGCTCAGGTGGGGCTGGCTGCTCACACGGTCTGGGCTGTGAGCTGGGGGGGTGATGCTCTGCTGCCAGACACCGCTGCCTGCAATACAGAACCGGTTCAGGCAGCTGCCTGCAATGCAGGACCTGCTCAGGCAGCGCTGCCTCAGCGTCCATGGTCCCCTTGAACCAAACCGACACTCAAAACATGGCGCAGGGTCGTTTGCTGAGCTCATTTCTAACCTGAAGCTCCAGCCACGCCAGCTGGGTGCGGAAGCGTGGCACAGCACGTGGCACAGCACGTGGCATGGCACTTGGCCTGGCCCGGCTCGGTGTTCCACTCACAACCCGGCCTCAACAAAAAAATACCCTTTGCACATCAGTGCATGTCAAATCCAGCAGTGAGGCTTGTGCAAAGGCAGCACGACTGTGGGTGCAGCTCGGGCCCGTAGTGCCAAGATAGTTTTAGTAGCATCCATCTAGCATTCACCATCCAAAATCAGGAGGAGGAAGAGAAGCAACGGATTTTTTTCCGGGGTGTCAGGCGCTCTGGAGGACATTTCCAGGAGTGCTCCTCCACACTCGCTCCTCACAGCAGATTTATAGGTTAAAGCCGTCTTTTTCTAATAATAAGGAAAAAAACCTTACATTCTGACTTGCAACTACACTTTTTTTTTTTTTTGCATGTCTTTTTTTATACAAAGTCTGGTTTTCATTTTCCAAATCAGGAAAAAAAAAATAATCCTGCAGTGTTTCCCGAAAGCCAAAGATTTTTCTGTTTCAGTTTGGTACAAAGCATAAGGACAAACTTGGGGCACTTGGAGAAGCTTCACCAAAATCTTCTGCAGATGACATGGGGCTGGTTGGCCAGGTCTGCTTGCTGGCAGTCTAACATAGGACTGGGATATAAAGCTTGGCTTAGTTATCACCTGGGACAAAGGCTAAATTTTACTGAGCCCCCCCAAAACTAAGCCAGGCCTTGCTACCACCCAGCCCCTCCAGACCATGCCCCCAGGAGGGTTCCCAGTCGAGGGGACCAGCCAAGGGACAAGTGACACCCCAAGGGACCACCATGCAGCGCGGCCAGGTCCCCGTCCCAGCTGGGTGCCAGGGACATCCCCCCACACACACTATGAAGCCCCCTGCCCACAGGGACTCACAGAGGACGTTGAGGGTGGTGGGGGCAGAGCTGCGGGTCTGTGCCGGGGTCTGCACCGCGCAGTGGTAGGAGGCGGCATCGGTGGCAGCCACGCTGGGGAAGGTGAGGACCGGGGCCGAGCCGCTGCTGAACCAAACCTTGTTCTTGTACCAGGTGTAGCTCAGCGCTTCCCTGCCGCCACTTTCGACCGCGCAGGTCAGGTTGACGGCGTTGCCTTCTTGGATGTCTGGGGAGGGGGAGATCCAGACTCTGGCAGCTGCGGTGGGAGGGGAAGGAGGTGATGGTCGGGGTGGGCTGGGGGCTGATGGAGGGGAGGCTGGGCAGGAGGGCAGTGGGCTGCTTGGTGGGAGAGCTGGTGCCATCTGGGATTTTTGTCTGGGGCTCTTTTCCCGTCATTCCAGACAAGAGGCGATGAAGATGCTGCAGCCCCCTCCCTGCTTCCCAACCCTCCCCACCCCTGCGGCAGCCGTAGGACACCCCGGGGTGACGCCGGCTCTGCGAGCACAGCCGGGACGGCGTCGGGGATGGATACGGCTGAGCCAGCCCTTTGCATCATCTCCCAGAGGAGCTGCAGTTCCTTCGCTGTGTGTGGGGGGATACATGCAGCTCTCCGGGAACACCTCTGGCACAGCCCTCCGTCCCCATAAACACGCATCTTCCTCCGTTTCCTCTCTGTTTCTGCGCTGTCTGTCCTATTCCAGCTCCTCTCTGCCCTCCCTTCCCCACGAGCATCCTCCAGTAGTGCTTGCCTTCACCTCTTCACCATAACCCACCATCTCCATCGCTGCCCAGTTCCAGCGCAGCCAGTTTCGGTGGCTCTATCCCATCCCCATCCCCTTGCCCGCATCCTGCCCGTCCCCAGAGGCAACCCCAGCCCCACGCTCACTGCCTGCCGTGAAGTTCGCCGAGGTGCTGGCGTTGCCGTAGGTGTTGCTGGCGGAGCACACGTACTCCCCCTCGTCCTCCAGCAGCACGGGGCCAATGCTGACCCGCAGCGTGTTGAAGGCCAAGGTGACGCTGAGCCGTGGCAGGGCGGCGGGCTGCGGCAGCGCTGTGGAGGCCACCAGCGCCTGGTCCTTGAAGAGAGCCAGCTCTGCCTGTGGGATGCTGTCCACTGTGCACTGCAGGACACCCCGCTGCCCCTCGGGGGTCTCCAGGAAGGACGTCAGCACTGGCTCCCGTGGAGGATCTGCCCAGGACAGACATTACACGGAGGGTGAGCAAACCCTCAGTCAGCACCCAGAGCCCCCCGAGGTCGGGATGCCTGGCTCCAGCTCCAGCCCGGGAGGGCTCCCGTCCCCCCTCTCAGGTCCTGGGTGGCATCGCCGTCCCCAGGCTCCTCGGATACCCCGAGGTGTTTGCAGTGGCTCCTGGCACCTCTCAGCCAGTGCCAGGACGGCAGCAGCAGCCCACGCTTGCAGGAAAGCTTAAGCCAGACTTTTCCTCTCCATGATTTTTCCCTCCATTTCGGAAAGAGATTTCTCTTAAAATGAAGTCTTGAAAAATTTGGGTATTTTCAGGTCAATTGAAACATGTTGTTTCAACGGAACCCAAATATTTCTTATTGCTTTTCCCCCTTTTTATGCCACACGCCAGGCAGGTGAGACATGGGGTGGCCACACCGCTTCTCATCGCAAAGTTCTGCTTACAAGGGGACACGCAGCGTTTGGGGACAGTGCCAGCAGCGAGGGCTATGCAAGGTGCCTGCCGTGTGCCAGCCATAGCCCTGTGTGGCCAAGTGGCCTTGCTCAGCATCCCGCCTCTGGCACCATCCCCAGCACCATCCCATCCCTGGCACCATCCCATCGCTGGCACCATCCCATCGCTGGCACCATCCCATCCCCAGCACCATCCCATCCCCAGCACCCTGCTCCCCCCCTGCCTTGATTCCCAGGAGGGTCCCACTCACAGGAGACGTGCAGGGCAACAGCCGGGGAGATGCTGGTCCCCGAGGGGCTGCGGGCTCGGCAGTGGTAGGAGCCGGCGGCAGCACTGGCAATGCGGGGCAGTGTAAGGATGTTTTCGGGGCTCTCCTGGACCCATTTGCTGTTCTTGTACCAGGCGTAGACCATGTCGTCCTGCAGCTCTCCTGCCACTTGGCACGTCAGGGAGACGTCATCTCCTTCCCGCACCTCCGCAGACGGCAAGACGAGGACTCGGGCAGCTGGAGCACGGAGAGATGATGATGCCGGCTCAGAGGGCATCGCAGCGGAGCTTGGCACCGCCGGTCCCTGAGCGGCCCTGACATGGCACAGGACGGAAACAAAACCCTCATCACTTCCATAGCGTGCGTCATAGCGCTGCAAGTTTTGGTGCTCTTGTTCTGACCGGGGAGGCTGCGGACGCTTGCAGCCCTGGGGCTGGCACTGGACATTTATTTTTAAGAAAACACATTGCTCCCTGTCCCCATTAGCTGACCCCCCTGGACTCCATCAGTTGTGGTGCCCAGGGCTGAGGTGTTTGAATACAGGTGCTTGATGCGGGGCAGGGGGGTGAGCCGGTGCCTCCGGAGCAGCAGCCGGAGCCTGGATGGGATCCAGCGGCAGCGGGTGGGAGCGCAGACACCGGCTCCCCTGTGGACACCTCGACAGAGACACATTTGGATGGATCAGTCTAAGGACCAGATCCCAACCCAAGAAATGAATTCAGCCCAGGATTCCCGCTAACCCACCAGGTAACTGGGTATGGGTGCAGAGGCAAGAGGGTCTGGGTACTGGTTAGGCGTCGATGCCCACCCACAGCCAGAAAACCCCCCGGTCCAGACCACCAGGTCCCAGCTCATCACACCCAAGCCCCTGCACAGGACACCCCCCCCCAGCAGGGACCATCCCACCCGCTGGTGCGGGTCTAACCACGATGCCGCGCGGCATCAGCCGGCCGGTGCATGGTACTCACTCTGCACGCGGAAATACAGGCGGCGGGCCGCGGTGCCATGCGCGTTGGTGGCGGTGCAGCGGTAGCTGCCTTCATCCGCCGGCGTCACCTCCCGGACCTCCACCCTGAGGGAGTTGGGGGCTGCCGAGCTGCTGACCCGCGGGCTGGGGCTGGTCCCCGCGTCGCTGGTGGCCACCAGCTCCTCGCCCCTGTGAAGGGCCAGCCGGGAGGGAGGGTTGCTCGCCACCGAGCACTGGAAGATGGCCAGGCGGCCTCTCTCCGTCTCCAGGAATGCCGTCAGGTGGGGGTCCCGGGGGGGGTCTGTGCGGGGCAGAGAACGGCGGTTGAGCAGCTAGCGCTCCCCGACGTGAGATCTCCTGGGGCCTCCCGGAAAGAGAAGGAAAAGTGGGAAGGGAAGGGAAGGGAAGGGAAGGGAAGGGAAGGGAAGGGAAGGGAAGGGAAGGGAAGGGAAGGGAAGGGAAGAAGGTCTCTACCGGACCTGTGGGGACCACACCATCCCCAGGGTGACCACACCATCCCCACCCACAGCAGCCACCCTTTTTGGGGTGTGCTATACCACGCAGTGGCCCTCAAATGTATACAAGCTTTACACCCGCAGGATCTCATGCCCATGCACACATTAAGTACATGCTTGCTCAATAGGAAAGCAAAGATGCTGCAGACGGTGGCACAGAGGGATGGACGCCCACGGGAGGAAGCCCCAGGACATACATATGTACTCAAAGATCCACACGTGCACTCTCATCAGCTCTGTCCAGGCCCCGGGCACAGCCATGCGTGTGTGATCAGAGCTGGGCACGCTTGCATAGACATAAGCTACAAATCCGATATACCAATAAACGGAGCGTCCCCCAGCAGCCCGTACGTACACAGCACATCCAGGGAGACGGCGGGGGAGCTCCGGCTGCTGCCGTCGGTGGTGGCTGTGCAGCGGTAGAGACCCGCGTCCGTGCTGGCCACTTGCCGAAACACCAGGGAGGCGGCCGAGCCCTCGGTGAGCCGCTGCCCGTTTCGGTACCAGGTGAAGTTGGGCAGAGCCGGGGAGTCACTGCTCAGCCGGCAGGTCAGGTTGGCGGCGTGGCCTTCCAGCACGTGGGAGGACGGAGCCACGGCGATGCTGGCAGCTACGGGCAGGGGCAGAGGCAGGAGGCAAATAGGCTGCACCGTGAACTCAGCCAGGACAGCAAGCACCTCCTCGGCAGCGTTAGGGGTGAACAACCCCCTCTGAGGCCGGCCAGCAACGCTGTGATGGGGACAGCACTGAGCTGGAGCAGCACCCTGCCTTACCAGCCCAGGGATGATGTACTGGCAGGAGGGGGTTCGTGGGAACTCCCTCAGCAGCGTTTTGCTCAGCATCCCTGGTCACACATAGTCAGGGGTCAGCAGTGAATCCCTGCCAGGAGCTGGAGCCCTTGTTGTGGCCATAGGGGAGTCTTCCAAACCCACCAGGAGAGGCTGGAGGGGCTGGCACAGCCCCCTCTTGTAGCAGCCCCCACTTTAATCCCACTCACGCTCCACCCTAGCATCCGATGACTTGTGCACAGCAGCTCTTTCAAGACAGATGCTGTTTGATAACCTGGATTTCATGGGCATGTGGCCTACTTCTGCTCGTTCTGTCCTTCTGCCACCATCACCCTTGACCTCCTCAGCCTGTCTCCTTCCCTGGCATTCCCTTCCCACCCCCCCCTCCCCCAGCATTTTCCCAGAGGCTGCAGGGACATGTGGCACCCAGCTCTATCCTGCCCATCACCCCTCCATCACACTCACTCTCAGCCCTGAAGTCCACGGCCGCGCTGGCATTGCCCTGCAGGTTCCCAGCCCAGCACACGTAGGTCCCCTCATCCTCCATCACCACCTCCTGGATCTCCACCTTCAGGCTGTTGTAGGACAAGGTGGTGTGGACCCTGGGGTTGGGGGTTGGGGGGCAGCCCCATGTGCAGGCTATCGCTTCTTCTCCTCTCCATAGGGTCAGGTTGGCCTCTGGGTCACTCTCAACGGTGCACTGGATGATGCCCAGGCGCCCGCCCTGGGTCTCCACGAAGGAGCTCATCACCGGTTGCCTTGGTGGGACTGCAGGGTTAAAACACCTCTGGTGAGAATATTATGGATTCCTGAGGCTGGGAGAACCCCAAGAACCCGAGGGATTGCTGCATTCCAGTGCCACCTGAGCAGTTCTTGGGCATCCCATGACCCTCCAGCTGCCAGACCCCAGGGTCCCACATCTACCGGCTCTCTGCAAGGGACCTGCATGCCCCAGGCACCTCTGGTGGCACCTCTGTTGTCACCTGGCTTGAGCTCAGGGTCTGAGTGCAGGTGCCCAGCCCTATCCCAAACCCTGGGGCAGATCTGCAGAGACCCCAGTGTTTCAGGCATCTGGGGGCCAGTTGTGATCCACATTTCTCACCACAGCTACAGAAAAATGCCATTTTGTCAGGACTGAAACTTCCTAATTGTATTTTTTCTGGTTTGGTATCAGGGAAGATTTTTATTTTACAGCACAGAAAATATTTGGAAGGCAAAATCCAACTGGAATATATTTTTCACAGGGATCATTTCTTGTTCTGAGAAATCAAATTTAATTTCACGGGACATTTTAAAACTCTTTGGGAAATTTGGGATTCTCCAAGTTTCTCCTCCCCCAAATTCACAGATTTACCTGCAAAAGGGAAACTTCTGCCTTTCCCCCATTTCTGCTCACAAACTCCTTGGCCATGCTCGGCGGTGATGAGGGAAACCTCGGGGTGGGAACAGCAGAGGGGCTTCCCAGCAGGACCACCCAGCCCGGACCCAGGACCCCCCTTGCTTTCCTGGGCATTAGCTGGGGGAGACCCCCCCAGCAGCACTCACAGAGCACACGGAGCGGGACAGCCGCCGACATGTCGCTGCCGTTGCTGCTGCGGATCCTGCACTGGAAAGTGCCTGCATCCTCGCCACGGACAAAGGGGAAGCGCAGCGTCGGGGTCGAGCTCTCCTGCAGCCACTTGCTGTTCCTATACCAGGTGTAGAGGGTCTCCTCTGCCATGCCCCAAGCCCCCAGGCAGGTCACGGTGACGGCTGCCCCTTCCCGCACCTCTGCTGAGGGCTGGATCAGGACCTCTGTAGCTGGAGGAGGGATGGGAGAGGGATGTCAAGGAGGGAAGGGAAACCTCTGCCGCAAACCTTCACCTTTCCCCTGGCCCTGTCCGGCCAAAGCCCCGCACTCGGTTTCCCTCTAAGGCAGGACCCAAACAGCCCCCTCCCTCACAAGAACCCGTGGCATCGGTGGCTGCGTCTCTGGTGGGTGATGATCCCTGGGGACACTGGACATCAGCAGGGATGTCTCCACCTGAGCCGTTCACCCTGGATCTCTTCCACCAGCAGAGACAAGTGGAGCCTTTCCTGAGCTTTCACTTGCTCTCTCTGGGCACCCACGTTCAGCCACATGAACTGGTCCCAGGACAGGTTCGGTCCCCTCTGCCGGCTGGTGGGTGATAGGATGGGCTGGATGCATCTTGGCCAACTTGAAACAGACCCCAGCTAACCACTGTGGCACCCCAGCTCCAGTTTATTTTCTCCAGTATTGGACCTTAAGGTCCGTTTTGGTTTCTTTGGACATCCTAAGGGAGGCTCCTCTTGGACATGGTTTTAGGGGGCTTTCCTCTCCTCCTTTCCCATGGCTGCTGCCTCTGTCACCCCAAACCACCAAGGCTGGGGGACCCTCAGGGTGCGGAGGGTTAGGGGATGGGGCAGGAGGAGCTGGTCCCTGCTGTGTGCCCAGATGCCACGCACCGCAGGGGGCTCGCGGGCACAGGGAAGAAACAGCTTGGACAAACTTTGCGACGGATTTTGCTGCATCAGCCCCCCAGAACCAGTCCCAGGAGTTTGTTGGCACCCAAGACCCGGAGCCAGGAGCCTGGCAGCCCCCTCGCACCGGGACCAGCGGGACTCACCACGGGCGACAAATTGCTTGGCGTTGCTGGCTTTGCCGTAGGCATTGCTGGCCGTGCAGCGGTACTCCCCGCTGTCCTGGGGCCCCACGCCACGGATCTCCAGCCGCAGGGCGTTGCGGGATGCAGTGACGCCGAACCGCTGCTGCGGGGCTGCCTGCAACCCACTGGCCGCCAGCAAGGTGCCGTCGCGGTAAAGGGCCACGGCGGCCGGCGGGTGGCTGTCCACGGTGCAGCGGACGATGGCCAGCCTGCCGCCCTGCGTCTCCTGGAAGATTGTGATGGTGGGGGTCCGGGGGGGGTCTGCGGGAGGGGAGAAGATGCTGCAGCTCGGGACGTCCCAGCAGTGCGGCCGCTACCTGAACGGCTGCACGTGGGGCATGTCCAGCCCCAATCCGCACAGCTGCTCCTCCGAGCTGCTTTCCCCCTTACGTAAGCGGGTTATATTTACTTACAGAAATGTCAAAGCCAAACCCAGGGCTATTTTATTTTCCCCCTGACTTGCAAAAGCTCCTGAGCTGTTATTATTGTAGCTGGCTCCTCGGTTAGTAACCTCCCAGCAGTTTATGGTGTGTAACAGATCAGTGGAGAAGCGGGAGATGCTGCAATGAACGGACGGGTCCCTGCTGCAGCAAATACCACTTAATGGTGCCTTCAAATGCGGCTCATGACCAGAAATTGTTGCATTTATAGCAGCTTCTACCTAGGAGGGCTGAAACCCCCCTGTCAGCTGGACCCAAGGCATTTGGGGCAGAGACTTTGTTTTGACTCGAGGGGGTTTGCGCAGCCCCTGGCACAAAGAGACCCTTGTCTGGTGGGGACCCCCCCTCATCCCGTCCCCTGGCAGCAGCCGTGGGTCCTCACATGTCACACTCAGGGTGATGGCCTGGGATGTGTCGCTGCCCCGGTCGTTGGTCACCTTGCAGGAGTAATAGCCAGCGTCACTGGCGGCCACGTGGTGGAAGAGCAGGGTGTGCACCGTGCCCTCCTTGAGCCAGGCACTGTTCTTGTACCAGGTGTAGTTGAGGTCCTGGCCCTCCCTGCCGGGGACGTCGCAGGACAAGGTGGTGGCCGTCCCCTCCCGCACCTCGGCTGCGGGGCTCACCGAGATCTCTGCAGCTGATGGAGATGGAAGCAAGTTCAGGATGGCCTCGGCGTCAGGAGAGCAGCCCCTCTCCTCGCCGAGCCCCCTGAGCCTGTGGCACAGAACAGAGTCCAGGGAGAGGCAGGAGCCCCTCTATCCCCCAGGGATGGTGGTGGAGGCGGGAGGCGTTTGGGTTTGTTCCCTGCCACCGGCACTTGAACCCAGCTTGGGTTCAAGTTCAGGCTTTAATGCAAAGTCCCAGGGGCAAAACTCATGGTGGGTGCAGCAGCGTCCTTCGCCTCTCGTGGTCTGCACAGGGGGGTCTGGGGGGAGCCAACTGGCCCCACCTGCTCCAGGCTGGGGGGGGTAATGCCGCCCGTGGGACTCTGACACGGGCAGGCTCCTGGGTGATGCGGCAGTCTTGGGCTTGTCTCTACTGCAGGATCCGATGGAGGACCTTGGCTTCCCCTCCCTACAAACCACCCTGGCTCCAAATCCCTGAGAGCTCTGACAACCTCCTTCCCCGCAGCGGCAGCGAAGCCGTGCAGCCAGTTCCGCTCCTCGGACTTGGCTGGAAATCCTTCCCTGCCCTGTCTTTGGGGTTTGCCACAGCCCTGCGCCGTGAAGGATGAAGGATGCAGACATGGCGTGATGGAGGCATCACAGTCCTCCACCACGGGCTTCCCAGCTCCTGGACCTCCAGCCGGTACCGGCCATCTCGGTGCCAGCCCCTGCCCACCCCAGTCTGGACTGGGTAAACTTGGTCCCGCTCCCATGGCCCCACTCCTCCTCCAGCAACGCCCCAGCCTCGGGCAAGCTCCCCTGGCACTTACAGAAGATGTAGAGCATCATGGCAGGCGCCACGCCAGCCCCGATGGCGTTCTCGGCTTCACAGCGGTACTGCCCGTAATCCTCACGGCGAACCCCCCGGAGGGTCAGCATCTGCTCGCTGCCCACCGCCACCCCATCCTTGTACCAGCGGTACGCCGAGATGGGAGGGTAGCTGCTGCTCAGCTCGCAGGTGAGGGAGGCAGTGTCACCCACGCGGATGTTCTGTGTGGAGGGGCTGACCGACACGTGGGTGTCCTTAGGGGCGTCTGCAGGGAGGACAGACAGACACGGCAGGCAGCGGTGAGGCTGGGCAGGACCCGTGGGATGCTGTCGTAGCCAGTCCTGCTGTTTATATGTGAGGGTCTGGTGCGGGGAAAAGGGGAGCTGGGAAGGGGGCAAAGCTCCCACACCAGCAGCGGAGAGGGGTGGGCGCAGCAGTGGGTGCCACGATGTGCCAGGGAGCTGGAGCTGGCACTTCAGCAGTGTTTACGGGTCCAACGCTGGCTCTGGCCATGGAGAGCAGTGGGGGAACAGGAGAGGGGGGGAGAAGCAGGAGGAAACTCTGCTCTAGCCTTTTGCAAGGAGCCCTGGGAAGGAGGGAAGGGAGGAGGCACAATGGATGGCAGGAGGGGGACCTGGGTGGTCTGGCCATGGCAGAGATGCCCCCATCACCCCACCCCACTCAGCCAGCCCCCGTGCAGAGCTGCCCCACGTACGTCTCACCCGGAGGATGACCTCTCCGGTCGCCTTCCTCGAGCCGTAAGAAACTTCACAGAGCAACTTTTTGGAGTGGTCCTTCCAGGAGAAGGAGGTGGTGAGGGTCAGGTGGTGGCCGACCCCGCTGGTGTCCAGCTGGACCCGACTGGAGACTGTCGAGACCTGGGGGTCGTAGCCCTCCCAGCGCAGGGCGACGTCACCCAGCGGGCAGACGTAGGGTGTGGAACACTCCAAGGTGGACGTTTGCCCCTCGGTTTGCTCTTCGCTGGTGGCAGTCCTCGGGTGCTCGAGCTCTGGGGATGGAGAGCAGAGGGTGGGATGTCTGCGTGGGGCAGGGGGCTGGGGGCGGGGGGGGGGTGTCTCCCCCACTGTACCCACCCGAAATGCTCAGCATCACATCCCGCGCCGCCGACCACCGGTCGCCGTTGATGATCTCGAAGCGGAACCTGTAGGGCCCACTGTCCTCTGGCGTCACCCCCAGCAGCAGCAGGGTGCAGTTGCGAGCGGCGGGGTCCCCCAGGAGCTGGGCACGGTCCTTGAAGCGAGCATCCACCTCCTGGGCTGCTGAGTGGTACACCACCGTCTTCTGGGCGTCGTAATCCTTGTACCAGATGGCCACGATGCCGTCGCTGGCCGTCACGTCGGTGGGGTAGCTCAGGGTGCAAGGAACCACCACGCAGGACCCCCTGACGCCCCGCACAGATTCGGGGTAGGTGACCCCCCACGAGCCGAGGGCTGTGTTGGAGGAGGGGGGGTCGTCAGGGTGCCAGCCGTGCGGGGGGCCTGCTGCGAGCTGTCCCAGCCGTATGGTCTGCAGACCCCTGCTCCCCTCCTGGGACCCACTGGGGCTGTGTCACATCTCCTGAGCTGCCTGAACAGGCAGGAGGTCGTGGCGGGCAGGAAGGGGTTCGGGGGGGAGAGAGGTGAGAGAGGAGGATAGGGTGGATGGGTAAGACAAAACCCCCCAGGGGAAAATTTCAAGGTGGAGAAGGGGGACATGACGGGGAAAAGCTGGATCTGTGGGTGCTGCTTTCGGACAGTGCAAGGCAACAGCCGGATTTGAAAAGCAGAGGCCTAAAAAAACTAGTAAAAAAGGAAAATTTGCCCTCCTGGCCCTCCAAAAGTTGTTTCCTCACCCCCCTCTCTGGCTCCTTGTCCATTCTGTCATGCCCTGGCTGTCCCCCTGCCACCCCATGCCGGAGCCCAGCTGCATCCCTGCCCACGGGCACCACGCGCCTGCCCATCGGGAGCATGGGCAGAGCTGCTATGTGGGAGCGCGGTGCGATGCAGCACATGCCAGCAAATCTCCCCAGAGCATCTGCTGTGCCGTGGTCTGCAGGAGCCAGGACCAGCCTCAGGGTCCCCAGAGCCTGTCCTGCCCATCCCTCAGGCATCACGCACGGCTCCTGGCAGGACCAGGGCATCAGAGCTCCCATTCCCACCCATCCTGGTGCAAATCCAGGCAACCAGCCCCTGCAGGGGACCGGACCGTGCCGGCGGGGCAGAAGGCAGCAGGTCTTTCCGTGGTACCTTACCTGGTGGGATGAGGCTGGCCAGGAGGACGAGCCACCAGGGCAGGGGCATGGCAGCACCCCGGGCACTGCTGGGGGTCCCTGGGGGCAGAGGCAGGGCAGGTTCACACTGCGAGGGTGGGAGGTGGCTGGTCTTTGGAGTCCGCATTCGGCAGAGGGGACCCTGACAACAAGAAGAGGTGGCCAAAACCCTTGAAATGTGTCGTACATCAGCGCAGCCCAGATCTTCCCACCGTGTGCTCTCACGCTGGGCTGGCAGAGCTCGCCCCGGCACCAGCCAAAGCCAATTCCTTCTGCACTGAATGGCAAAACCTCAATCCCAGCTCCTTCATGTCAGTTACCCACCAGCAAAACACGTTATTGACCCACGCAGGATAAATCCTGCTTGCAGCGACACCGACATCACTCTGGATGCACGGTGATGCCAGCAGCCGCGGTGCGGTCTCCGACAGGCCGGGGTGGGAAAGGGATGGTGCGGGGTGAGGGGGAGCCCCAGCCCCACTGAACTCTCATGGGAGTTTAAGGAGCTAGTCTGGGTTTTGCAGTGAGGTGACAGGATTTACGGAGCTTATTCATGTGCTCGGTGCATCCGTGCGACACGGGGAGCAAATGAAGACTAATACTGACATGGAAAATGTGTGTACGGCGTGGGATGGGGTCGTGCAAATGCCAGTTATGGGAGTCTGAGTTGAAAATAAAAATGAAGGCAAAGGAAAGCAAGCAGATACCTGAAACTAAGAGGTGAGATACTTCTAAAGAAGCACTCTCAGGGAAATCCCTGGGAAGGCAGAAATCCCCGTGACCCACTCACAGACGCCAGGCGAGCTCTGGAGGGTCCGAGCATCTGGGGGGGGGGGCGGGACCGGGGGGG
>NW_010973177.1:5896611-5928281 GCF_000737465.1 Haliaeetus leucocephalus
GACTCTGGGGGTGGGGGGGCACAAACATGGGGATGGAGGACAGAGGGACACAGTCGGGCTCACGTTAAAGCTATCCCGATATTGCAGCTCTGCTGGGCACACAGCATCCCAGTTGCCAAAACACCGGAGACACAAAGGTGCCGGTGCCCCGGGCTGCAGAAGGCTGAGGATCAGGTCCTGGAAGTGGGACTGAAGGGCATGGATTTTTAGACTCTGAAGTTTTGATTTCAATAAGACCATCTGCACTGAGGAGGAGCGTGGCCGCAGCTCCAAGCCTGGCACAGCTGCTGCCCTCCCCGGGGTCTGCCTCCGCTTTTTGGTGTTGTACATTCAGGTGGGATGGTTTTAACTAAGGATTTATCAATTTTTAGTAGGTTTAATGGCTTTTTGAAGCTCTAGACCTAAGCAAACTGATGAAATTATTTTTAAATTTAAAGAAATTATTCTCTGATAAACCAGAAATTTTTTTTCTGAATTTTTTTTCATTGTCATGGAAATAAATTAATTGATTGATTTCAATTTAGATCTTTATCAAACAACTTAGCAATCTTTCCATATTGAACGAGGCAGCGCTTTACGCCCTGAGCCAACCTTTTCCTCCTTCAATGATTTGCTGCTTTGCTAACACCTTTTCTTCCAACATATGCTTTCAATTTGCTTGCCGCTAATTTGGTTTAGGGAGGTATTTTAGACTCCAAAGCACTCGTGAGAGCTTTAGCTTTGCCTGGGATTTTTCCTGGCCAAACTGAAGCACCAAGACCAAATGAAATGCCCCCTGGGTGACCGTGCACCGGTACCACCGCCCCGGCCCCCCTGGCGCCATGGGGCTGGAGGGTTGCCCAAGGGCCGGGGGGAGCCGGGGACCATGCGGGGGCCAGAAATAGCCATGGGATCGGCGGTGGACGCCGGGCTCGGGGCAAAGGAGGAAGGAAGCGCCAGTTCAGCACCAGGGTACACTCCCCAGCTCCCCGCTTGCGCTGACGCCAAGTTTCATTTCTTCTGCCGTGCTTCTCCCAGTTTCGGTTTCTGGGCGGCGCGGCCTCGAGCGGACCTTTGGTGCGGGATGGGGACCCCCAGCTCCCATCCGCCCACCCGCCCCGCACTGCGGCTGGAGAACACGGCAGGCCGTGGTGGGGCCCTGCTGCTCGTTAGCTCAACAAAATTAAAACATTTGTAAAGATTTCTCAACAAAAAAATTTGTAATAGCCTCTGCGTGCGTGTGCACGTGCACAACGCAGTGGCGGTCTAGGCCAGAGACATTGCACATGCCAGAGCAGAACATGTTTTGCATTATCACCTAATACCAACTAGGCAAGAATATTTAGAGGTCATGCACTGGAAAATAGGGAGAAAGAGGTCATTACCCAGTGAAGAACCCTCTAACGGTCTCCTCTGCACCCACAGTCACTCTCAGCCTGAGCTGCCACCAGCCCATGAGGCAGCCAGCAAAATCCCCACGAGGGCTCCCGTGCGTGCCAGCAAGTGCAAGGGAGATCTCTAACTTCTTCAAGCTTTAGTAAAAATCACCTGTTGGCGTAGAAATGTGGCAACCAGGGCTGAGCACAAAGGGGGGAAACTTCTAGTGTTGGTACCTTCAGCCTCCACCATGTCCCAATGCAGAGAGAGCAATGGAGATGGGGACCACAGAGCAGTGGGGCAGCATTCCCCCGGGATGAGGGGTGGATGCGAAATCCCCGTGCCTGTCCCCACAGTCCTCCCACCCAACACACCGCTCCTGGGGGCTGGGGGAGCCCACCTCCCCGCTGTCTGTCCCATCCCTCTGCCTGCAAGACCCAGCAAGGGCAGCTCTGGCAGCAGGGAGGGAAGCGGGGTGCAGCTCCGTACCCCAGCCCTGCTCCATCGCTGCCTGCTCCGCAGCCACCCAGCACTGATCCTGCCCCAGTCCCAAAGCCTGGGACAGCACAGCACCCTCTGCATGGGGTGGGAAGCTGCTCAGTCCCGCACCACCCTCTCGCTGCCGCCGTCGCGGCTTTGCCAATCTCTGCCGCTCGGGGACTTGCACCAAGCCCTCACCGAGCGGTGTGGGTCGGTTGCATCCCTGGCTCCAAACCCAGCCCCAAGCCTGGACCCGAGACCTGAAGGTATCTGGGCAACTTCCCCGGCCCCAGCAGAAGACAGACAAGGCTCAACCCTGCAGAGATGCCTTCGCCACCATCTGCCTTCGCTGCCACAGCCAGCCACCCCACAGCAAGGTGCCGTGCCACCCTGCCAGCCCTGCACAGCATCACACGGGGTGCCTCGTTCCAGCCCCACGGGGTGAACCCCAGGGCCAGTCTCTGCCCCGGCTGTCCCCGTCCCGGCACCTGCCCGGCGAGCAGTGGCATTACCTGGGAATGCCTGTGCCGCCGGCGGTGCGGGCTCCCACGCCGTGGCATCGGGGATGGTGCTTGCCCCTCGCCGCTCAGGGACTGCTATTTATCTGGTGCAGGGCGGTGAAGAGCCCAAAACCACATCACTTCCCCGTTCAGGGGTTTGTCCTTCCCGCCGCTTTTGGGAAGTGGCTGACATCGTCAGCTATTTCTGGCCTTGTACTGATTTGGGGCTGTTTTGGGGCAGGGGCCGTGGTGGTCCCCACAGGAGGTTTTTGCAGCATCCCAGCGCCCCAGGCTATAAGGGACATTGGGAGGCTGCATTTTCTTTGCCCCGCTGCAGCTCAAGCAGCATCATTCTCCTGGCACCCCAGAGCCCCTCGGAGCACCCTTGGCCCTGTGCTGCGTCAGAGCCAGAGCAGGGCGATACCCCAGCCTGGGGGCACCCACACACCCACCCAGCATGCCCAGAGGGTCTCCAGGTTTAGGGCCCTGCTGGGATCCCCCTGCCCAGGGCTGCTGAGCCCGCAGCGGGGAAAACCTGCGGGGACAGCGATGCCATGCCACCTGCCCAAGGCCTCCCTGGGGCAACCCATTACCCAGAGACTTTATTCTCGCTGTTAATTTGTGGGTTTTCACTGCAGCATGCCCAAAGCGAGGAGAGGACTCTGCCAGCCCTCCCAAAGGGGGTTCCCAGCTTGGCATCAAGGCTGTGCCAAGACACGGGGTGATGTAGAGGCTGCTGGGGCCACCTAGCCAAGCCCAAGGGGTTTGTGCTGAGCCTGGGGCACAATCCGCTTGGGTTTTCAGGAGGAAATCCAGGGGGAATCTACACAAGAAGCAACCAGGAGCAAATCATCCCAGCAGTGTGGCTGCCCCGAGCCTGGCCCTGCAGCGTGACCTTCAGGCAGGGGCTGAGCTGATCTTTTGCTGGTTTGGGGCAGGATCCAGATCCAGCCTCTGCCGCAGGTGCCTGTATCTAAAGGTGCTGCGGCACGAGCCCGTCTGTCCACTGGGTAACGCTGGCACTCAAATTTGGTGGCTCGGGGTCAATGCTCGACCTTGTGTAAGTGGACGGGGAGTGTGGGAAACTGCCCTCGGGGACCTCTTGCCACTGCACAGCACCCCACCGTCCCCTCCCCAGCCGCTCTGTACCCGTGCCAGCCTTGACTCAGCTAGGTCGGGTGCTGAGCCAGCAGGGCAGCAGCAGCAGCTGCCTGCAGCCCCGGCGAGACCCTCGGGCTGTGCCGCCCGCCGCCAAGCAGCATCGCCGGAAAACCGGTCCCATCGGTGAGCAGGGAGCTGGGTTGCCGGTAAGGGGAGGCTGTGCCAAGCCCATACCACCCCCCCCGTGGCGGGGGCACCGCGCGTTGCCGGCTTGGTTTGGGAAGGAGCCGAGCTGCGTTTCCTGACACAGCACCGAGTGAAGAAACCCTGACTTAGGCAAACGTGGCCATATGGCATCTGGGCTCAGGCTGGCTGGTGCCAGGGCTTCTGCAAAGACCCAGAGCGGCCATCTGGCTCCGAGGCAGGAAAGCCTGAGGCAGCTTGACCCAGCTCCAGCCCTTGTTCTGCACCAGCTTCCTGACCCTCCGCTTCCCTTTCGGTCCCTCTGCACCGCTTTTGCAGCAGCAGACGCCGTCTCCGCTGTGCCCTTGCACGGCGCGGTGCTGGGTGCTGCCGTCCCCGCTCGAGATTTGGGTGCTGCCAGGCCTGGATGTCACCCTTTGCTCTCCAGGGACTCTCCTTGCAGCCCTGGTGCAAATGCATCCCTGTGGTGGGCAGCAGTGTCATCCAGAAGGTGCAAAGTCCGGGCTAGAGAAGCCGGCCCAGCTCCACAACACGTCAAGCTCTGCCCGAGCGGAGCGTGCTCCTGCCAGGATGGAGTGGGCTTCTCCCCCAGAGTCTTAGGAAAGATGGAGTCAGGTCAGGCTTGGGCTGGGGAGCTCTCCTCAAGCACGGTGGACGGACCCCACCGAGGCTTGCCAGTGCCCGAGACGATGGGTCCTATCGAGTCCCTTTCAAAGAGCCATTGGAAACCTGCACCCATCTCCAGAACACCCAGGCTGGGTTAGACCCTGCGGACCCTCATCCCACCCTCCGGGCATGTCCTCAGGGTCAACAGCCCACCTCTCCCCCAGCTCCCCGAGCCCCGCAGAAGCTCAGGAGCTCGGCAGACGTGTCTGAAGCAAGGTGTTGGCTGGCAGCTCCCGTGCCCACTCAGCATCCCCACCGGCTCACAGCTTGTACCCTCGCTGCCCTCAGCCAGCCAAGCCGCAGGGACCTGCAGGCTTCCCCAAATTGGTGACACGGGCAGCAGCAGAGCTTGCTGTCCCCGCTGGGTCAGCCGCTTGCGGGGTGCCAGGCACGCAGGGGCTGCCTGCCTCCGTAGCCCTCTGCCCCCAGCCTTTGTGTGGGCAGTGGGCTGCATCCAGGGCAGAGCCCCATCCAGTTCCTCTTTCCAGGTCCCAAGACACATTACCCCAGGGTGGTGGCCATCTGCAAAGGGGAACCTTCTGGGGAAGCCAAAACAAAAGAAGAAAATCAGGGAAATCAGTGAAAGTGTGCAATGTGCCAACGAAACCCGTGCCCTGCGCCCAGGGAGGGAGCGGTGGCCGTCGCTGCAGCCTGGGACAAGCGTCTTCTGGGGGGAAAAGCTCTCCCCACCTTGCCCCGTGGGGTTCCCCCCCAGCCCGTGACGTCCGCTGGCATGGCTCTGGGCACACCATGAGCCTGGCTGCACTTTCCAGAGCTGGTGGAGGGACAGGGGCCAGGACTCGGAAAACCAAGGGAGAAAGGTGGGAGGCAGCTCGCTCCTTGGCCAGGAGGAATGTGGGCTGGCCGGCATACCAGAGTGATAAGGGGCTGCCTGGGGGCATCCCAGGAATTTGAGGTGTGGGCTGTCAGGAGGGAGAGGAGGGGAAAACATCGATGGGAAGAGTGAGCATAAATCAGCCATCCCATCCTGGCTGGCAGGGATGTGCCAGGCACCCACCCCAGGGACCCTCCCTCAACTTGCTGCAGTCCCTGCTGGCTGAGGGAACCCCAAAGCCAGTTCTGCAGTGGGAATGGGGGCAAAACCCCGTTTCCCCCTCCGAAATTTGCCTTTTGGCTTTCTGTTGGCGCTGGAAGCTGGAAGAAGCAGGCGGGAGAGGAGGCAGCGCTGGAGGATGGGGCCAAATCTCCCTGCAGCCCCCCCCTCCAAGCCTCACCCTAACCTTTCTGGGGTGAAAGGCTGAAAGAAAAGGACAAATAAAATAAATAGCCGCTCCACTGGGAGACAGGCTATAAAACTGCGGCCAAGCCCCGGCGTCGCCGTGCTCAGTGCTGGCACCTGAGTCAACAGAGACTATTTTTCTTTGAGAGGGGAGACTGGGAAGTGCTATCCCGGCCAGGGGGCTGCCAGGGGGGCCGAGTTCTGACCAGGGCTGCCAGCCTGAAGGGAGAGGGGCTGCTCTGGGTGTTTTTGGGCAGCCCCTGGGCTCCTGTCCACCCCGCTCAGAGTCAGACAGATGTTGGGGACCTCCTGCACGGTGGTCCAGGCTCACCCCCCCACCTCTCCAAGCCCCCCGACATCGCCCCGAGCACAGGCACCCCCAGCAGCGTCACACCCCAGGCATCCGCAGAGCCAGGCACATATGGATCCCCTCTATCTGGAATGCACTGGGGGATGCCGAGGGGGCTGGCAGGTATTGAACTCTTCCCCTCCATTCCCACGGAGCCGGTTCAGGCTTCCAGCGAGAGCCGGCTTCCCGACGTCCCCCCCACTCCGAGTCCCCAGCGCCGGCGGGCCGCCAAGGGTCACCCAGCCCTGGGAACCCAGCCCGGCTCATTTCAGCGCTGGGTAAATATTTTCTTTGGCAGCGGGGTAGGTGCGAGGCCCCCGGACTCCCCCCGGGCTCCCCCCGGGCTCTGGCTGCGGGCTGGGCTCTGCAGAGCTGGTGGGTCGGGGAGGGGGGAGACTGCGGCAGGGGGGGGGGGTGGCCCGGTAGGGGGGTCTGCAGCTTCGCAGCCTGTCGTGGGGGCTGCCCCAGCCCCGCTGGTGTGTCCCCCCACACACATCTGGGGTGTTTTTTTCCTCACCCCAACAGTGCGGGAAGAGAGCAAGGAACACGAGGCGGGGGTGATGAGCCCTCACCCAGGGGGCTGGTTTAGGGGTCCCTGGGATGGGATGGGTCAGGATGGGATGGCATGGGATGGGATGGGATGGGATGAGCTGGGATGGCATGGGATGGGATGGGATGAGCTGGGATGGCATGGGATGGGATGGGTTGAGCTGGGATGGCATGGCATGGCATAGGATGAGGTGGCATAGGATGGGATGGCATGGCATGGCATGGCATGAGATGGGATGGCATGGCATGGGATCAGGTGAGATGGCACGGGATGGGGACTGCTGGCGGGGTGCAGAGCTGGGGACAAGGGGCTGTGGGGCTCAGGCAGAGGCGGGGGGGAGCAGCCAGAGGGGCAGTGCGGAAAGGGCAGGGGAGACCAGCCGGGGTGAGGGGACATTGTGGGGCTGAGGACCAGGGTTGTGCCACAGGTTCAAACCTTTGCTCGTGCCTACGGGCAGAGCATCGCCCGCCCAGCCCCTGTGAAGTTCGGGTGTGCACAAGCGTGCAGCTAAAATAAAAAGCCCTGGCTTGGGATGGCCCTGGAAGGTACTGCTGGTTTCTGTGCTTGTGAGAGCAGAAGTTTCAGGCTGAGCTGTTGCTTGACTTGAAGGAAATGTTTTGGGTTGGGTTCAACATCTCCAGGAGATTTTAACATTCACATATGTAGAAGCAAAGTAAGCTTTCAAGTGAAAAATCAATTTCAAATGCACAAATCTGACTTTTAAATTTAGGAAATGCTGGACTGAAGTGTTTTAAGCATTTCGAGTCACTGATCCCAGACGCTTCATTAGTTCAAGAGCCAGACACGGTTTTCTGCAGTCCCAGATGAGAAAAGCGACTTAAATTATTCCTGTGACACAATGAGCAATAAAGTACAATGTAATGTGATATGACATGGCAATGCTTGCGCTGCGCTGCCAGGGAGCTGCACCGCAGCCGTCGCTTGTCCCCGCTGGTGCCGGGCAGCAGTGGAGCCAGCCCAGGCTGTGCCGGTGAGATGGGCCACGAGCCCTGAGGCCAGGTGAGGGACGCCCTTGGGAATTGCAGGCTACCTGCAGCATCGCTCCCACCCCAGCCACTGCTGCAGCCCACCCAAGGGGGTCCTGACAAGACCGGACCCTAAGCCCAGCTCAGCCTAAACCCGAGGGTTTGCTTTTCCTAAACACAGTGCTTACCTGCTCCCCTCTCCCTGAGGGACCAAAGACCCCAGACCTGAAGCCGTGACAACCCTGTCCTGGCCAACAGCACGTGTAGCACGGGCAGAGACTGGCTCAGCAGCACTGTCCCACAGGCAGCCGGGCTGCTCCAAGGGCATCCTGGCCCAGGAACCCTCCCGGGAAGATGCTGGGTCCCACCAGCCCCAGGCTGTGCAGCAGCAGAGCAGCTTCTAAATACCCCACTGGTCCTGTGCTGCCCGGCAAAGGGACTTGGGAGCTTCATGCCCTGAGGTGTGGGGTCAGTTGTGGCCTCGCTGTGTCCCCACGGGCAGGACCTGCCTCCTCTGAGCTTGGGGGGGGCTGGATGGGATGCAGGGGGTGCTGGCTGCTGGCAAAGGAAACACCTCCACCCTCGCCCAGCTCCAACATGCCAAGGTCCCGACTAGCGCAGAGCCTCCCCACGGCGTGGGATTTGTGCACGCATGTGTACACAGGGCTGGTGACAGGGAGAGGACACCCCCCCCAGCAGCCCTTTTCTGCAGCACTGGGCAAAGGGCAGGCTGCAGAGCTCCTCCATGGAGGCAGAAGCTTTCGAGCCCCTGCGGATGCTACTGGGAGACCATCAGCTCCACAGGGAAGAAATCAGATTGTGCCAATGCTGCTGCAGCCTCCCATGGTGGGCAGCCAAGGTCCGGCTCAGGTCTCACCTCCCCTCCCTCTTCCCAACCACTCGAGCATCCCCCGTGGCCTGGGGGATGCTCAAGCACGGTGAGATGAGATGAGAGCACATGGATGCTCGAGCATCCCCCAGGCCAGTGCAAAGCCTCGGAAGTGCCTGGCCACCCTCACCCCATCCCAACCAGGATCCTGAGGTTGCTTTTACCTTCCTGGGCATGGATGGAGCCAGGCCAGCTCAGTGTCTTGCTGGCAGCTCCGCAAAAGACACAGAGACAAGCACCGGGCAGAGCCAGCCATGAGAACAGGGATCAAACCATCGGTCACCAGCTCCTCCAGCCGCAGGCAGCGGTTCCCACACCCTGGGGCCACCTTCTCACGCCCAGAGGATGCCTGGCACCCCTGGCACGGAAAAAATGCCCCCCTCACTCCCATCTATGGCAATGCTGGGATGTGCTGAAAGCATTTTCCCGGTGGCAGACCCAGGGAGGGTTTCACTGCTGTGAGCCAAAGCCTCGCCTGCCCCCGGCTCGGGGTGGGGACAGTCCCACTAACATGCCTGCGGTTCCCATGTCCCGGGCTAAAATCTTTCTTGTCCACAGTGGACATGGAGACCTGCTTACTGTCAGCACTGGAGCTGCTGCTCTCCTGAAGGGCTGTAACGCGGTGGGGGACAGACGGCACCGGTGCCGGCGGGGCACAAGGCTGGGGAGGGGGGACACAAATAGGCAGCAGCTGGGAAGGATCAGAAATGATGGAGGGAGGATCAACTCTGCTCCTGCCCTCCTCTCCCAGAGCAGGGCGCAATCCCCAACAGCCGAGGCCACAACTCTCCTTCCCTACAAGTGCCTGTACACCTCATCCTCCATTACACCCCTTTTTAAGAAGAAAAATACTCTTGGCTCTCCTTCTTAGCATTAGGCATCGCTTTTCAGGAGCCAAGCCACAACGAGCCGGCCCCACCACAGCTGTCTGGGGAGCAAGTGGGACCCATCTCCCCCGGGGCTGTGGCCATGTCTCTCCCTCCTGTCCCCTCACCGCCCACCCGGACCCCCAGGATCTGCTCAGGCTCTGTGGGATGAACCCATCGGCACCAGGAGATCCTGCTGCCAGTGATGCCAGCAGCCGAGGGACAGAGGGGTGCCTGCCGGGAGAGCTGCTGCAGGGCAAGAAACGACTTTCTCATTCACAAGAGGTTTTGTGAAGAAAAACAACAGCTTTGGATGGAAATACTCTGATTTTGGGTTTTTCTTCAGTTTTCTGGCAGGGAAAAAGCAGTTTCTGCCAAAACTGCTGGCAGTAAAACATCGGCTTGAAAATCCAAATGTTTGCAGGGAAAGTTAAGAGAAAGCAGCTTCACGAGAAATTTTTAAGGCATCATCCCACGACACGGTTTTCCCGTGCAGGACACCCTCGCCCCAATGCTGCCCATCCCCAGGGCTGTCACTACCTGGGAGATGGGGACCCTTCATCCAGGCACCTTTGCTCCCCCCTCCAAAGCCCCCTCCAGCCCCAGTGCTTGAAGCTGAACCGGCAGGGCCACGCTCGGCTGCTGTGGGGGTAGGAGATGCTTTCGCCCCGCTCCCACCATGCACGGGGCAGGACGCTGAGCCCAAAGTGAAGGACGTGTTTAAAAGCTCTCAGGGACGGCTGCTGTCAAGGCGATGTCCCCGACACGGCTCTCGCCTGCATCGCATTACTAACAGCGGCCGAGATTGCGGGGAAGAGGCTAAAGATCCTTCCTACGCCGCTCAGCTCCCTTGTTCCCGGCTGCAGCCACTTTGCTACATCATTTTGCATTTTGCTCATCTTTTTTTCACCGCTCACGGTTATCAGGACCTGAAACATCAGTCTTGGGAGCTGTAGCTGGAGGCCCGCAGGAACCCCCCCTTCCCACCGTGCTGCCAGGGCTGTGCTGAGCAGGGCAGGGTCGTGGGGTCCCCAGGATGCGGGAAGGTGGAAAGATCCATTTTTGTTTCAAATCCTCCATTTCTGTTCCCAGGGAATAGCCGGGGCTGGCCAGCAGGGATATCCCAGGCAGCTGAGGATGCCGGGGGGGAAGCAGCTCTGCAGGGGCTTCTCTGCCCCCAGTCCCAGGCAGCCGGCCGGGAGCTGGGTGTGAGATCCTGGGGGAATTCGGAGCAGCCCAAATCCCTCTGGCCTCACCCAGCCACGAGTGCGGGGTGCCTGTGGTCTGCCCCAGCTGTGCCCTGCCTGCCCCAGGCAGAGGGTGGGAAAGGCAGGCGACCACCCCGGGCAGCCTCAGCAGCACCCATGGGTGCTCCAGGATAAGGCCAGGGGTGGGCTGAGCAGTGGCAATAGGAGCAGCCCCTCTGGCCACCAGTCTGCTGACCCCAGCCAAAAGCTCTGCCCAGGTTTCCAGCCCTGCAGGGTGGGTTAGTGGAGGACGGGGTCTCCCATCGGAGAGCTGGGAAACCCAGGCAGCGACCAGGCGGGCTCTCGGCACAGGTGATGCCATAGCGGGGTGATGCCATGGTGGGGCGATCCCATGGCGAGGTGATGCTGCAGTGGGGCGATGCTGTAGCAGGGTGATGCCGTGGCGGGGCTCTGTGTGGGTCCCAGAGATGGGGAGGGAGAAATGTCACACACACAATTGTGTGACGGGATTTTTCTGGGTTTAAGCCCACAGTGCCCTGAGGGGGTGGCAAAAATCCCAGGGAAACAGCAGCTCCCTGCTGCTGCCCCCCCATCCTGCCTCCTTCGTCCCCCCACCGGCTCCTGGTGCCCACAGAGGAAAGGGGGTCTCGGATGGGGGTCCCTGGGGGCCCAGCACGGAGACCAGGGGACTGGGCATGAGGAGGGGACCCGGGAGTCCTGACCCCCCCAGCTGGGACGGTGCAGAGGTCCCCAAGGGATTGCTGCTGCACAGGTCCTCCCCCAGCCCTGTGCCCCCCGTTTGGGCCCTCTTGCTGGGTGTATTTTCCTTTCCCGGAGAACTCCAGCTGACCCAGTTCAGGAAATATTCGCTGACTGGTGGCAGGAGCTATGGGGAGCTGGGGAGGGGAATGCGGCGTGCCTGCCTCCTCACCCAGACCAGCACTCACGTCCTCTCTTCGTTAGCAGCTAACGCACCAGCCCGGCTGGCTAATGCTTTCCAGACACCCAGCTGGCACGGGCTCGGGGCTGGGACAGGCGATGTGCGGGTGTAACGTGCATCCTCATCCTCCTCCTCCATCACGGCAGGGACCCCAGGGCTGGGACGAGGACCCAGGGGTCCGGCCGGGTCAGCAGGACTCCACTGGGCATTTGACCTCGGCTGTGCGGGCAGCGCCCCATCATTTCCTTCAGACCAAATACCCGGGGCCTGTAGGGCTCCTGGTGTCCTTGGGGGGGGCAGAGGGGACGTCGCCACATTGGGACCAGACCCAGTGGGCAGGGACGGTGACGGCACACTGGCTAACGGCTGTCTGGGCACCCGGGAAAATGCCGGAGCCACGAGCCGGCTCATCCCCACCTGCACCCCAAGCCCCGCTCAGCAGCCCCTACAGCCCCCAGAGGGCATGGAGGGGTGTTTGGGGAGCAGCCACAGGCAGCTTTGTGGGGCTCAGCTGCTGGGAGCTCGGTCTCTGCACCCCCTGCCCGCCACAGCCCTCCCTGACACCTCTGGCAATGGGGACAGTGGGGAAACCGAGGCACGGGCTGTTTGCTGACAGCTGTTTGCTGACAGCCTGTCCCAAACCATGTGTAAAACAACCGCAGATGGCCCCCGCGCTTCGGTGCTTTCCATCTACCCGTGGTTTCCGTGGGAAGCTGGAGCGGGTGTCACCAACCCGAAAAGCCCCCCCCGGGGCGGCACTCGGCCATCTCAGCACAGTACAAGAGTACGGTGAGATGGGGCACGGGCTAGGGCAGAACCTCAGAGGGACCCAGAACAGCCCAAAGGGGGCTGCAGCTCTGCAAGGAACAGCGGGGACGGGTGGGACAGCCAACAATGGGAAAATTCGTAAATTGCCTGGTCCCCCCCCGGCCATGGCCGTCCTCACCGCGGCCCCCTGCAAGCGCCGGCCCAGCCGGCTGCTCTGCCCTTGGCCGGAGCCCTTCCCGCTGGCTGCAAGCAGGGGCTGTGCTGTGAGAAGGAAGCGAGCTGGCCCTTCCCAGGCTGGGTGTGCTCCGTCCTTGCTCCCGGTGTGCTGGCACAGGGAAGGGGTGGAGGGGGGCCGTGGGCGACAGCACCCCCTTCCCCGTGGGATCCCCTTGGCATCAAGGTTGTGCTGATCTCGGTCTGCTTCGTGGCACCTTCTTTCGCCGCCGTTTGCACCGGCCCCACTGCCCACGTCTCCATCCCACTCCCCCAGCCCCACGCCGGGATGCCTGGCGATGGGAGGTGATGAGGATGATGATGATGAAGGTTGACCTCCTTGCACTGTAGGTCTTGGCACAGCAAGGACCAGCTCTCTGCTTTGCTCGCCCTGGGAGATGCTGCCTGCCTTTGGAGGAGCAAACTGGGTGAACTGGGCAGGAGGGGGACAAGGCTGCCTGTGTGCCTGTAGGGCTCTGCCTGGCCGGCGCCTGCCCCAGCTCCCGGGGAAGGGGGCACCGGTGCTGGCCCCTGGAGCAGCACGGGATGCCGGCATGGGGGACACACCAGCCTGGCCTTTGTCTTCCGCCCCTGGCAGAGCACAGGCTTTGCGTCCTGGCCAGGGACTGGTGCTCGCTTCCCAGCTCCGGTTCTCCGTTCTCCTCCCGGGCTTCCTGTCTCACCGAGGCATTTCCATGGGCCTTGCCTCAATTACCGGAAAGCGCTACCTCATCTCTTGACGGGGAGCCAGGGAAGAAAACACAGGCGTAGCCCCCTCCGCCCCTCTCTTCCCCTCCTCTTCCCCTCCCTCCAGAAGCTTCCCCGGCTCCAGCGCAGCGATGCAGGGCAGGGCTCCCGGGGGGGGGACTGAGACCTCCCTGCTCCGGCCACCCAGCCCATCACCTCAACCCCCGCCAGCCCCAGTACAGCCCCAGTATGGCCCCAGTACAGCCACAGTACAGCTGGGCACCTGCTGCCCTGCATGACCTGGAAAGTGGCTTTTTCTGTCCAGCCGGCGCAGGAAGGAGGATGCAACATGTGCACGCACATATGTGCATGCCTGTACATGCCCATGCGTGTGTATGTGCACACATGCATATGTGCACACAGCCTGCTCAGGAACCCACAGCGGCTGGCCCTAGCTCCATACTTCGCCCAGATCCTGCCTGACCTGCCTGCAGGAGCTGCCTGCTCAACCCCCTCCCAGCCCACCACACATCCAGGCACCATCAGGCTCTTCCCAGTTCCCAAACTGGGATCAGTGACTCAGACGCTGCTACAGAAAGAGGAGGAGGGGAGGGAGCAGGCAGGTAGATAAATGTGTGTGTGTGCGGGCAGGAGGGATGCACGGGTATAGTGAGTCGGGAGACGGACAGATGCGCAAGTGCAGTGATAGGTGTGGGGGCGCGACGGACAGACAACCGGTACATCACAGGCACCCCCGGCACCCCAGCCCTTTTCCACGTCTGTGGGGAAGAGTCCCCTAACACCCTTCCCAGGGGATGGTCCAGGGAGGCAAACGTGGAGCGTGGCCCTCAGGCTGCACTCACCCTGCTGAGCCCATCACCGGGGTGTCTGGGCTGCCCAGCCCAGGGAGAAGAGCAAAAGCCCAGCAACTTCATCTCTGCTTCAGAGACCTGAGCCCCCGGCAGGGACTCGGGCTCCACACAGAGAGCTCAGCTCCTCGTTGCCACTTCAGCATTCACCCTCCTGCCCTCTTCGGTGTGTCGATGTCCCCGCAGCAGAGCCGGTGCTGGCACAGGACGGTGCTGCTGCGGTGGCCCCTCTGCTCCCACCCGTGCATCTCCTGTCAGTGTCAGTGTCAGCCTGTCACTCACAGCCGACCATCCGTCCCATCCTGCTCCAGGCCACCGCATCCCTAGCCGATGCCCATTCCCAGCCATGGGGCTTTCCATGCCTGTCCTTTGATCAAATCCTGCTCGCAGGCAGTCCTGCCCGTGGTCCTGTCCCTCAGCTGGGCTCCTGCAGCTTCGTGCCCCCGGGGACTGTCCCAGCAACAATACCAAGGTTTCCCCCAGTACAACTCCAGCAGCATGGAGCCTCCACTCCCCATGGCAGTTTAGGACTTGCTAGATAATCCCTTTGGGATCCAATTTACATGTACTGTGTTAATTTGGTATACCTTAATTTTATATACCTTTGCAGGTTTTCAGTAAGACCACCCCCCCAGCCTGCAGCCATCCGCAGGTCAGGGGCTTCTTGAGCTTGATGCATGATCCCAGTGATCCCAATGATCTCCCTGATAGCAATGATCCTAATGATCTCAGTGATCACAATGATCTCAACGATCTCCATTATCTCAGTGATCCCAATGATCTCAACGATCCCAATGATCTCAATGATCCCAATGATCACAACGATGTCAACGATCCCAATGATCCCAATGTCCCCAGTGATCCCAATGATCTGCCTGTGCTTTTGAGTCCTCCACGGATGGTTTCTTCTTGGCACGGAGACCTTTGGGAGCCGCAGGACGGAGCCCTCGCCTGCCTCCTGCTCTCGGGACACCCCGGCACCGCTTCCCCCGCACAGCCCAAGCCAGGAGCCCTGTCTGGAGAGCAGCATGGCTCGGGGGGGCTGCGGGGCTGGGAAAAATGGGGCTCTGAAGTCAGGAGGTGGCTGGATGTCTGGACAGATGGACAGACAGGCAGGACAGACCAATGGGCAGAGAGCCAGCGGTAGGGAAAGACAGGCGCAGAGAGCCATGGGGCTACGTCTGATGTGTCAGCCAAGATGAAGGGAGTGACAAAAACTGGGAGAGAAACATGCGTGGGGAGAGAAAAAAGACAAGTTAACGGGGCGACAGTGCCGGCAGAGGTGGAGGGTTGTCGGTGTCTCTCCCTTTTCCCCCCAGCATCCCTATTCCTGGCTGTTTTGGGAGCCTCGTTCCCCTCAGGAGTCCATCCCCCCTCGGCAGCCCACGGTCCCCCGATCTGGGGAGTCTGCGGCGAGCCCGGGGCCGAACGGGGAGTTTAGGTTTCATTCCCGGCGGCGCTGGCCCTGCCTCCTCCTCCCGCTCCCACATCTGCAGCTGGAATTGCAATTTGAGGCGCTGGCTGGGCTGGGCGCCGGCCGGGAGTGGGAGTGGGAGGAAGGCGCTCGGGGAAGCCAGAGGAAGCCGGAGAGCAAGGGGGGCTACGCGGCGGGGCCGGCTGCGCGGACGGGCCGCTGCCGGAGCTGCTGGGCATCGCCGGCAGCCGCGGGCGGGAGGGCATCGCCGGTGGCGGTGGGAGCCGGCACCCGGCCGGCACAGCTGGAGCGAGAAGGTGGTGGCTGGACTAAGGGGTCCCCAACCTGTCCCCCCCCTCCCAGAGGTAAGCGGCCGTGGGGCTTCGTGGGAGCTGGGGACCAGCAGACGCTCCGCCTGAGGTGTGGGGACCCGGCATTGCCCGGCTTTTCCCTCGGCTGGGGCGAGGGTGTCACCATCCCAGCCAGCCGGGATGCCTGGGGTGTCTCCCCAGTTTGGGGGCACTGGTGAGCGAGCACACCGGCACTGGGGTGGGTGAGGGGTGTCAGGATTCCCGAGGCCTCTCCCCAGTGAGGATGTGGGCTGTGGGCATGGGTGGGAGTGGGGATTGCTGCGTTGAGCCCCTTCTGAGTTTTCGTGGGTCCTGTCCCCCCACACACCCTGTCCTGGGGGGGATACTGCTGTGACCGGCGGGGATACCACCGCAAACCACAGGGATAGTGCCGTGATGTGCCAGCACCGCGCAGGGGCTGCAAGTGATGTGTCAGCCCATGCCGGGGCAAGCCGTGCCAGGGACATCCCGCCGGCTCCCGTGTCCCAGCTGTGGCCAAGCGATGGCAGTGGGAAGGGGAGGACGCCCACAAACGGTCATGGAAACCTGACAGCTTTGCCTGGAGGATTTGTGGGCTCCCCAGCCCCACAGATGTGCTCGCTCCCAGCACAAGAGGCTTGTGGGGATGAATGCCTCCTCCCGCTCCCCACACATCTGGACCGCAGCCCCACAGCTGCCCCAAGACACCCCCCCCCGAGCTGAGGCAGCCCCAGCCACGGCGTCCCCGTGCCACACTCGGCAATGCCGTGCCGAGGCCCCGGTGCCCAGCCTGTCTGCCTGCCCTGAAGCCGTCCCAAACTTGTTTCCTTTCCCTGTTTCCGTGAGCCCTTGCAGAGGCGGAAATGGTGGAAAGTCCTCAAAAAAACGCTGCTCCTGCACAAGCTGCTGGAGCGAGCACTGGGAACCGCCGGGACCCTCTCCCCGGCAGCATGGCGGGGCTCCCCGGAGCTGGGGGCTTCAGCCCATGTCCCTGGGAGGGGGCACGGGTGCAGGCAGCTTCACATGCAGGCAGATTCACGTGCAGGCAGAGCAATCACTGCCCAGGATCTGCATGGGGACAATGTTGGAGGACACAAGGGCTCTGCACGGGTGCCCTGCTCACACGCATGTGCGTGGGAAGGAAGGGATCCATTTGTGTCCCCCGGCCAGGATTGTGGGGGTGCTGGGCTCACTGGGTACCCCAAAGCCTCACCAGTGCCCTGCCAGCACAGGGTGCAGAAGCCGGGTCTCCAGCGCTGTACGAGGAGATGCACGGCCAGACAAAACCCCTCGGGGGGCTGGAGGAGACCTCAGCCCCTCCGTGTGCTGCCACTGGCTGCCAGGGTGGGCTGACCCCACTCATCTTCCTCGCCAGGACCCCAGGCAGGGGCTTGGCAGCTTGGGGACAAAGGCAGCCATCAGCCACCCCCCTAGTGAGATCTACTGTCAGAGTTTGGTTTGCTGAGATGGAGGATTTCAGCCACCCGGAGCCTGAGGGTCTGCACAGGCTCCGGACCGACTGCCCGGACCATCCCATGGCCACGGAGGGGCAGGGAACAAAACCATCAAGTCACCAGAGCCCAAGGTCTTGCTTTTCCCTCCTGCTTGGGCTGACAGCTCCGTGCATCAACGGGATGCAGGAAGCCTCCCCTGGGAGCTCAGACCCCGGGGACGGGGGGCACGGAGGATGTCCCTGCACAGACCCCATTGGGCTGGGCTCTTGGGGTGACAGACTCGGAGTTACCCCTTACCTGGCTCCAGAGAAGCACGAGTGGTGTCCGACCTGAAGCCAGGACAAACATACACCAAAAATGCAAGCTAAGCCCCAGGGAAGAGTTTCTGCCATTGAAGGGGCGATTCCCTGAGCACATCCTTGCAGGGCACTCTCACAACCTCATGGAAAGCCCAGTTTTGTTGGAGAAGACCCTCTGCCAGCCTCAGCCTGCCAGATACCCCTTCGTGCCCTCCCCGGACCACCAGCACCACATTCCCCGCTGCGGTTTGACCCACAGCCTGCATCGGCCACAGCTCCTCCTCGCTCAGCCCCTCGCCGCACCCTCCGCCGGGGTGGCCGGAGCAGAAGTCCCCCCACCTGCCATTTTTAGCACAAGGCTTTTTTTTCGGGAGGCTGCCGAGAGCAGGATCAGGCCGCCGGGCCGGCAGCACGTGGGTGGGTTTGGCTCGGAGCAAAGCCTCTCCCCGATGAGCTAAGCCTTGTCCTGAGCCCGCAGCTCCGCAGGATGAAAGCGGTCAGCGTGGGGCAGGCAGCCTCGGAGGTGATGGGATCAGGCAGAGAGCCAAGAGCCAGTTTATTATGCTGGGAAAGCAGTTTTGAAGCTGGTCAACGCTGGGTCACAGCCCTTAGGACGGGCAGCGACGCCTTCGGCCATTTCTGCTCCTGCCAGTGCGGCCACCATGCTGCAGGGAGCCTGGCCCTGGGCAGTGACCACCTCAATTAAGAAAATAACTTTAAAGGATCACCTGCCCTCAGTTTCTTTCTGTGATCAAGCCTAAAAATCGGCAGCATAGACCCCACGCTGGCGGAACGGCGTTTTGCGCACAACATCTGTATCACGCATGTGTCTGACCCGCTTAATGAAAGGAACGGGGTTCCCCCACTCCCGCAGAGGCTGGGCCGGCGGCCGTGCCGGCACCTGGCCGGTGCCGATCGGGTGCGTGCTGAACTGGGACAGCCCCCCACCCTCCTGCACCCTATTGCAACCTGAGTCCCCGGGCTTTGGGGGTCTCCTGTGGGGTCTCAGGGGATGCAGGGTCACAGCCAGCCCTGTCCCTGCTGGGTCTTCAAGGGGGGGGCTTGAGCCTGGGCTCACCCAGTAGCACTCAGGGGGGTGAGGGGACCCCATGGACACCCCAGCCCGTGGCACGCTGTGCACCCCGCTGCTGAGAGGGTAGCCAGCACCTCTGGGCACACAGACGCTCATCCCATCATCCATCCTCCTTCTCTTGCAGCCGGGAAGGCGAGGCCGCCATGGCAATGCTCCTGGAGCCTGGGATGCAGAGTCTGCGGATGGGTAAGGCTGCTCCCCCCAGGGAAGGTGCCCAGCGGGCATGGCAGTGGGGGGGTCCCTGCCCACAGCCCCCTGTCCCCAGCAGAGACGAGCTCTCTGCAAGCATGACACTCCTGGACCCTCTCCCTTCGCTCCCCCGCGCACCCGGGCGTCCCCCCCACCGCTCCCCCAGCCATCCGTCTGTCCCGTCCCCCCCCCGCAACCGTCCTCCCGTCTGCGGTGTGGAGGAGCCCCCCACGCTGCTCCTGCGCTGGGGTAACCAGAACCAGCTGCTGCGGCCGAGGAAACCTGACCCTGCAAACACAAAGCCAGGGAACAGCCTGAGCAAAGAGGCCATTGCAAGAATTAAAACCCTGCGGGTCCCACCCCCAGCTCCCCCAGACCACTGGGAGCCCAGTGCCCACACGCTGGAGGGTACCAGCTCTGGCTCTGGACCTACAGAAACGATGTTTCATGGGCACAGCCCCAGGCTGGGGTCTGGACCCCCAGGCTCAAAGCCCGGCTGAGCTACCAGCTCCCTGCCTAACCCAGGCAACGTTTCCCCCCCCCACGGCTGGGGGACACCAGCCTCCCCCCGCTGCCGGGCTCTGCCAGCACACGGAGATGCCCGCAGGGACGTTCCTGTTTGTCGAGGATCAAATATTCATGGCACAGACACGGGATACAGCGAAAGGCACTTACAGAGCAAGAGTGAAGGGACCGGAGCCGTGTCGCAGCGAGGAGCGACCGAGCCCGCTGGCACATCTCCTGGGGGGCATGTGGCACAGCACCGTCCCTGACACCGCAGCACCGAGGCTGGTGCAAGCGATGTGCCGGCAGCTCGGCTCTCAGCCGGCCAAGGAGACAAAGCAGCGGGGAGCAGCTGGGACCCCCGCTGCCAGGATGGGGGTGCCCACGCGGCTGAACCTGGCTCCCACCCCATGGCTGCTGCTGTTGGGGGGGTCCAGAGCACCCCTGCTGCAGGCTCTGGGGCTCCCGAGCTACCAGAGGGATTTAAAGGTTGCTCCTTGGGCATGCTGGTGCAAACTGATCGCAGTGGGAGCTGGACACAGACACCAGCTGCTGGCACCCTCTGGCAAAGAAGAGCTAGAGTTTTACGCTTCCCTGAGGAAAGATTGAGGAGCCTCCTCCAGCCCCAAACCTCTCCAGAGTCCAGCTGGGAGTGGGTGCTGCTTGTCCCTGCTCCTGTGGTCCAGATCCCGGCAGGCTCCTGGCATGGAGCCGCAAGCCCAAAGCGTGGGTCTCGGCAGAGCCCGTGGGGCGGACAGCCCCTCCGCCTCCCCGCTGTCACCGCCTGGACCCCACACCCCATTCCCAGCATGGCCATACCCTCGCCAGAGCCAGAGCCAGCCAAGCCCCTTGGGAAAGGCGGCCCCACGCCATCAGCTGCACCAGCCCCTTCCCGGTTGCCCCCCACCAACAGCTGGAGCCTGTCCATCGGCTCGTGCTTTCGCAGGGCGGATGATTAATCCCCTCTGCTAATTGGAGCCATGTGGCAAGAGGAGTGCAGGCAACAGGCAGCCCCACGCCGTCGGCATGCAGGACAGCCCCGGGGCTCACACCATCCCGGCGCTGGCTGGGCTGGGGGCCAGGCGTCCCACCAGGGCTTCTGCAGCGGCTCCAGCCTGGGCTGACACGCCAGGATTAATGGGGATTCCCAGCACAAGGCTTCTGCTGGTGGAGGAGCTGGGGGGGGGTCATCCGAGGAGACACAGAGCTGGCTGGTGTTTCGAGGAGGAGGAAGAGGAGGAGGCACCGCAGAGCAAGGGCAACTGCACAAGCCACCACAGCACGGTGCCTGGTCCCATGCACATCCATGGCTCACTGTAGTGCAAGACAGCATAAGTCTCCCTGAACTCCCTGCGCAGGCTAAACCTCAATGTCTCGGAGTTATCACAGGCTCATGCAGGATTTACTGGGTCTCCACCAAACTGGGTTGTTCTGCACCGTGGCCGTGGGTCTGAGCCGAGCACACCTCCCCTTGCCAAGGGCCAAGCAGCCAGGTCTCCATGGCCTCATGCTGCAGACACTTGCTCTGCCTTGGTAGCTCACTGGCAGCTCTTTCCCAAGTTTTTCCCCCATTCCCGCTGGGTACAAGCATTTCAGCTGCTTGCCCAGAGCAGCCTCTGGCATCCTTTGCAGTCGTCCCCACCAGGCGCTGCCAAGCTGAACTAGCGTGTATTTATGTGATGATGGCTGTCTTGATTTAAAAATAGGCAGCTCTGGAGAACCACTGCGTCCCTTTCTGCTACAAACACGTCATGGGTTTTTAGTCCTGACTCTGCTACTGTCAGCTGCAAGGAATTAGATCCGGCTGCTCCTTTGCCAGTCAAAGACCACTTCTCTGGTCCCCTTCAGATGTGCAAGGCAGGATCCATCCCACCTCGGCTGGCTCATCTACAGAACATCTCCATCTGCAGCCACCACCAAGGGTCTCTATAGAACCAACAGGGAGAAACTGGGCTTGCAGGTTCACCTGACTTACTTTGGATACTGTCTTCAAGATGAGATGACTTTTCCTCCGTGTGCCAGTTCCTCTCTGGCGATGGAGAAGACATTGAGCCTGTGTCTCATCACCAAAGCCTGCCCACACCAGCAAGCTGAACTCGTCCCTGAAACACCACAACCAACTCACCCTCACCCATCTTCTTGCTGAGCAAGAGCTGACATCCCCCAGCCCCAGAGGAGAAGGTCCCTCAGTCCTGTGGCTCTTCTCTGGCCACTGTCCCCATCCCCTGCATGGCTGTGAGCCCCATCCCCAGTGGGAGGGATCCCTGTGAGCTCACCAGCAGCTCACCAGTGCTAACACCAGGTACAGCCAGTTCCTGCACCTCCTTATGACACCTCCAAGGGGTTCCTCGTTTGCTAATTTAATCAGTGCTGATTGGATCCTTCCTTAAACACAGTTGAAAAAAGCGTGGGAAGCCCCTCAAGCCCAGAATTGCCCTGTACGGAGCCCACTGGGAGCAGCCCCTGCAGCAGCTCTGAGCCTGCACCGGCTGCATCTTCATCAGGATGTCATGCATTGCCCTCATCTTGGGGAAGGGTCTTCAGAAGGGACCAGGACCCATCCCCATCCCAGCCTTACCCTGCTGTGTCCCCAGGTGCCAACAGCGAGCGGTGCCCCACGCCGTCCCCTCCCGGCTCCCCAGGGACGCCCCACGACAGTTGCAGCATCGCCCCGCTGACGCCCTCCCAGTCGCCGGTAAGGCAGTTGTCTCCCCGGCATTGCCCCCTCTGATCCTTCCCTGGTCGGTGGTCACCTCCTACTACCTCCCCTGCCGGGCTGGTTGCCATCCCCAGTGCACACCCCGACACCAGCTGAAGGATGGGTCAGTCTATCGCTGGGGCCCAAATCCCCCCCTCTTATCTGTGGGATTGATGGGATGGAGGTTTCTTCCAGCGCAGGAGGCAGGAGAGGAGCCGGAGAAAACACCAGCATAAGTTTAACTCCTTGCAAAGCTCCTGGCCTCAGCCTGCTCCTACCTGCATGTCCCCCGGGACTGCCCAGTGTGGAAGGACGCAGGCAGGGAGCATGCCGGAGCCAGTTCCTCCCCAGCACTCGCTGTCCTTGCAGCTCCCTGAACATGCACATTTCTGAGACAACCACTTCACCCATGCTAATCGCTGGCTTTTTTCACGGCTAGCTAATGTCTGCGCTTATCAAATCTGGATACGTTAAAAGTTAATGAGGGCTTTTAGCTGTGTCTGCCCCACGCGCCTGGGAGGCTGCGGTGGACAAGGGCGGCAGCCTGGGCTGGTGACACGGGTACGGGGCTTGCCGCATCCTCGTGGATCCTCCGGCACCGCGGCCCCCTGCCGCGACCGGGAGGCGAGGGATGGGGGCCCAAAGGCAGGACCAGAAAAGCAGCAGCGGGAACCCCCTGAAGCATCTGGGCCAGGAAGGTTTTCGGTTGGGTGACCTGTGGGGACACCTGGGATGAGGTCCCTTGGACCAAGATCGGGAGCAGGGAAGGTTTTGGGGAATCTCAGCTAAAATTTGCCAGGGTTCAAGTGTGGAGGGCTCAGCACCACCCCAGCCCAGGAAGAAACAGAGACCCGACCGCAGCCCCAGGCAGCTCTCAGGGACAGAGCTTCCCTCCATCCATCCCTCTCTGGGGCTGCCCAAATCCCCTTGTCCCATGAGCCTGCCTTTGGGAACCACCGCAGGAACCCCGCAGAGCCCAGTGCAGGCAGTCCCTTTTCTTGGTGATTTGGAGCCATGTAAGAGGAGGAATTGCCCCATGTTTTTGGCATCATTGCAGAGAAAACCACGGCATTGCTGCATCCCTTCCCTGGGCAGAAATCGCAGTGCCTGTGGGCCTGATCCAGGAAAAATTAACCCTTTCATGGGTTTTTCAGGGTTTTTTAACCCCTTTTCTGGAAGCAGCCAGCTCTGTTTTGATGCTTGCCCCCAGGACAAAGCCCATCCCTAACGGCTACCCTTGTGTTTCAGAGGAGCGAGGCTCGGTCCCAGCAAACCGCCTCCTTCGCTGTGGTGGTGGCCATCGACTTTGGCACCACATCCAGTGGCTACGCCTTCAGCTTCTCCAGCGACCCCGAGGCCATACACATGATGAGGTGAGGAACGGCGGGAGCTTCAAGCACTGCTCCCAGGGCTGTTAAGGGACTTTTTGCCCAAAGGGGCTGGAAGTCGGCTTGCCGGGAGGCAGGGATGGAGCCGGGCTGGGCAATGAACACCCACACCATCACGGATGAGGGATGCTGCCTGGCAGCGGCGGGTGGAAGGAGCCCATGAAATGGGTCTCGCGCTGAGCGGGAGGATGGGGTGAGAGCATCTCTTCGTTAGTGCTCTATTCTAACGACCTGCGTGGCTGCAGAGGAGCCCTGCAGGGGTTGCACAGGGAGAAAAGCACTCTTCGCGATGGCCTTCCCAGGGACGTTGGTCCCTTCTTTGTCCCTCTTTAAGGTGCTTGAGGTTGTGCCCATATAAATAAATGAAATGGGGCAGGATCCGTTCTCTGGCCTTGACATTCACGGGCTGCCGCCGGCTTCTGTTTGCAGGAAATGGGAAGGAGGGGACCCGGGGGTGGCCAACCAGAAGACCCCCACCAGCCTCCTGCTGACACCGGAGGGCATCTTCCACAGCTTTGGCTACACTGCCAGGGACTACTACCACGACCTGGACCCTGAGGAAGCCCGCGACTGGCTGTACTTTGAGAAATTTAAGATGAAGATTCACAGCACCAGCGTGAGTCTCTGCTCCTGCCCCAACCTCCCCAGGGGACCCACGGGGACCCTGGCCGGGCTAGATGTGAGCTGAGCTGGCCCCAGGGCTTTATCCCACTTTGCAGAAAGCAAAGAGAGGGTCTCACTGGGGGGAACAGAAATCCAGGAGGGCTGGAGAGGGGCTACCAGCAAAACCTCTGATCACCAGCATCCCGACTGAGCACACCCAGCTCCCTGTTTGCTTTACACACATTTTGCAATGTTTTAGCCCTTTGCAGGGGGGTGAATTTTTGGTTCCCCCCATCCAAGCCTCTTCAGGGCAGATGGATGTGGCCGCAGAGTGGTGCTTCCAGTGCCTGCGCCCCAGCTGGTCCATTTGGCATGGTGGGGGATGAGCACTGTGCCCAAGGCTCACCGACAGAGCCGGGATGGGATGCCGGCCACGTCCCAGCACCCTGTGTGATCTGTTTGCTGTTACTGCTCTTCCTGGCAGGACCTCACCATGAAAACTGAACTAGAAGCTGTCAATGGGAAGAAAATGCAAGCACTGGAGGTGTTTGCCCACGCACTCCGCTTCTTCAAGCAGCACGCCGTGCAGGTAGGGCACCCCGGCACCCGAGCCGGGTCTCCCTGCACTGTCACATGAGCACAGCCCTTCTCTCCCTCCCCAAACGGAGTACACGTGGAGAGGATGACACGCGTGACGTGTTGCTTCCTCACCCTTTACCGAGAGCTCCGATGCCCCAACCGGGGGGGTCACCTGCTGCTTCTTGCCCGGCAGGAGCTGAAGGACCAGTGCCCGTCCCTGCCCGAGAGAGATGCCATCCGCTGGGTGATCACCGTGCCCGCCATCTGGAAGCAGCCGGCCAAGCAGTTCATGCGAGAGGCTGCCTACAAGGTGAGGGGTCCCTCGGGGGAGGCTGTTCTGCATGGTGACCCTCACAGGAGGCTGTGCTTTTGGGGGGGTATCTCTTTCCCCCCCCTCCCCTGTGGGTGCTGCCTCCATAACGAAGGGTCTCTGGCATGTCCTGGCAGCCTAAAGAACAAAAGCTGGACTCTGGCTGTTGGGCTTTGAAACCCAGCATTGGTGGGGTGGGAGGATTTCAGTGCTGGGTGTGCAGCAAGGTGGGGGGGCTGAGGATGGGGACGTGTGCTCCCCCAGGGATGGAGGGTCCCCCTTGGATGCTTGGTGCCACTGCTGGGTCCCTGGGATGGGCAGGAGCTAACCCACCCCTACCGAACGGGTGATGCCCGGCGCACAGCCCTGACACGTAGGATTGCTGTGCAACATATAGTACCTATGCAGGCAAAAGCGATGCACGAAGGCCAGGGCCAGGAAAGCCCTGCCCGAGCACAGCTGTAAGGCTGCGGCGTGCAGGGATGTGCCGGTGCACCGGCACCTTCTCTGCCCTGACACCCTGTCCTCTCCGCAGGCCGGTCTGGTGTCCCCAGAGAATCCGGAGCAGCTGCTGATCGCGCTGGAGCCCGAAGCTGCTTCCATTTATTGCAGGAAACTTCGCCTCCACCAGCTGATCGACCTGAGCTGCAAACCCCCGGCCAACGGGCTGGCGCCGGACCACTCCATCGACTCCAGTTTTCGGCAGGGTGAGCGGGACTGGGAGCTGGCAGAGGGTCCTGGCAGGGTGGGAGGCTGGAATAGCAGGAGATGGAGCAGGCAGGGATCCGGTCCCGCGTGCCATGTCTTGAGGGTCTGTTCCCAGCTGTGGCTGGGGAGGGGGTTTGAGGCAAACCTGGGGCACAGCTCAGCCTGGGCTGCAGCACTGGGGTCCCTGGGCCAAGCACCATGGATCACCCTGGAGTTCCCGGCTCTTTTCCACTTTCCCATCCCCTTCCCTATAATTTTCCCTTCTCTGGTAGTTTAGCAAACGAGACCGAATCTGGCAAAAGGCGTTTGGGTTTCTGCGCAGCACTGGCGTGTGCCGGAGCAAGTCCTCGGTGGGTGTTCCGCAGCGTGAAAGGGAGCGCAGCAATCCTGCACCCCCGTGCGAGGGCAGGGCTGGTTCCAACACCACGGGGACCCCCCAGCCTGCGGCATCTTCTGGTGATGGGGGAAACTGAGGCAGAGATGAGTGGGGCATTGTGCCAAGGGAGTGAGCAGAAGGCTGTGGCTGCTCCCCTCTCTGGCAGCCCCGGGGAGCCCTGCTCCCCCCTTTGCCCCCTTCCCCAAGCCCACATGGCCAGGGCAGGCGATGGCTGCTTTCCCAGGTGTGACCCTCATGGTCGTGGCCTCTTTTGTCTGCCCAACCTGCCCTTGACCTCCACCCGCACCACCCCAGCTCCCCGGGCCGCCTCTTCCCTTCCCTCTCGCCACATTTCCATCCAGAGCCATTTCTGCTGGCTCAGCCGGAGCTGCCCTGGATTCCTCCCAGCAGCTCGCTCTGCTCAGCCTCCACCACCCCGGCTCCTTGCTTCCCTTCTCCCCCATACGGGCCAAGCCCTTGGGCTTCCTAATCCCGTGCCGACCTCCCCTGTCAATGCCGTAACCCTGGGACAGGGAAAGGATCTACCCACTGTTCCGGGGCTGTCCAAAACCCTCTGCTGAGCTGCCTGCAAGGATGCTCCCCCCATGCATGGGGAGCCTGGGGGTCCCCTCCACTCCAGCCACAGAGCTGGGGCTTTACTGGGACAGAGCTGGTTTGCCCAGCCGGGACCAAGCCCCGGAGCTGGGACCTGCTCATGGCCACAGCCCTTGTCTTGCGTTTGGTCGGAGAACCAGGGTTCTGGATTTACAGAGGGGCTTGAGCTGCCTCCCAGGGCTGAAGCTAATTAAATTAGTGTGCCGTGTCCATCTCGGCATGCCAAAAATAGGCCAGGATGACCCCACCTTCTCCAAACACTCCCTGCCCTTCCGGGCTGCTTTGATGTCCCCCGTCCCAGGATGGAGGGAGCAGAGGAAACCCCACCCGAGCTGGGGAGGACAGGGGAAGAGGCGGCATCACCCAGGGACACCTCTGGTGAGGTGGAATCCCGTGGGATCCTGCGGGATCCCAGGCAGAACAGTGGGATGGCTGGACCAGCTCCTCTGCGGTGCAGCCAGGGCCATGTCAGGTGTCCCGGCTGGAGGGAAGTGGGCAACCACTGCTCCCAGTGCAGCCACCCACTGCGGGGGGTTGGGATCCCAGGGATGCTCCTGGCCCCGGCCCCCCCCCCAGTCTGACACCAGCCCCTCTGCTCTGTCCCTCAGCCCGAGAGCAGCTCCGGCGTTCCCGGCATAGCCGTACCTTCCTGGTGGAGTCGGGAGTCGGGGAGCTCTGGTCGGAAATGCAGGCAGGTAGGAGGGGTGATGGGCAGTGCACCCCCCCGCAGCAGACCCCATCCCGGGGAAGATTCACTGGTGGGGGGGGGGACAGGACAAGCAGGAGTCCCCACCGGTGCTGCCTGGCCCCCGGGGTCACCCTGGGCGAGAGGATGGGGGGCTGGACGTACCCACCATGGCAGAGCCCCCCAGCGTGGCCCTGCCAGCACCAGGGGAGGGTCCTGCCGTGGGGGTGACACGGCTCCAGTCTGTCACTCAGTCCTGACGCCCCAGAAGATGCCCGTGAGGGCAGGGGGGGTCTGTCTGCCACCCTCCCATCCCACTGTTCCAAGCAAACACAGCAATGTCCCCCTCCTGCCCTCCAAAACTTCTTCAGCTGTTTTTTGGGGGTGGGAACCAAACCCCCATATTTTGGTTAAATCGTGGGGTTTTTTCCCTGGGGAAAGCGCAGCCCTGCAGCCCACAGCTGTGTCCCAGCGGCTGCTCCCAACCCACGGGATGGGTGTCCCAGGGGGTCAGCCCTGCTGCGGTGCTGGGGGACACCCCACAGCGGCTGGGGGGGGACCCGGGACCCCCACTCGGCCCTTGTCCTTGCCCACAGGTGACCGCTACATCGTGGCGGACTGTGGTGGCGGGACGGTGGACCTCACCGTGCACCAGATCGAGAAGCTGCAGGGGACGCTGAAGGAGCTGTACAAAGCCTCAGGTGGGCTGTGGCCCCCAGACCCATTCTGTCCCCCCCCCACCAGCGACCCCCTCCTGGGCCGGGGTCCCCTCTCAGTCCCCGGCAGGGTCGTAGCTGGGTCTGTGGCACCACCTGGTGTCAGGAGGAAGAAAGGCAGAGGAGGGCTGGGGGGGGGCAAAGTGGGGTGGGGGTGATGGGCTGGGGGTGTCTCGGTGGGACAGGGATGCTGGGCTGGGGGGGTCAGGTGGGAGAGGGGCTCAGGCGGGACCGGGGTGCTGGGTTGTGGGGGGACAGGGGTGCTGGGCTGGGGGGGGTTGGGTGGGACAGGGACAGGTTGCTGGATTGGGGGTGCTGGTGGGACAGGGGTGTGGGGTTAGAGGGGGACACGGTGGGACTGGGGTGCTGGGCTGGGGGGGCTCAGCTGGGACAGGGATGGGTTGCTGGATTGGGGGTGCTGGTGGGACAGGGGACCGCTGTCCCTGCAGCCATGCTGCCTGCCTTCTCCCTGCTCCTGGGGGATGTTTCCATGCCCCCCTGCCAATGCAGGTACCTGTCCCTGTCCCCTGGTTCAGCCCTGGGTGGGGGCTCCCCTCCACGTCCCCCCACCCTCATCCCCCTGCAGAAGAGCCGCAGTGGGGCTGGGGGCCGTGGTCTTGCACTGAAAGTGTCCCAGGCTTTGCTAGGTGATGCTGGGCGGGGGGAGGTCTGGGGACATGGTGATGGGGGACACGGGGATGTATGTGCAATGGGGACGTTGCCTGACCTAGCCCACCCCCCCATGCCCTCCCCAGGGGGTCCCTACGGGGCCGTGGGGGTAGACCTGGCCTTCGAGAAGCTGCTGTGCCACATTTTCGGGGAGGATTTCATCGCCACCTTCAAGGCCAAGCGTCCTGCCGCCTGGGTGGACCTGACCATTGCCTTCGAGGCCCGCAAGCGGGCGGCAGCCCCCTCCCGCGCCAGCCCCCTCAACATCTCCCTGCCCTTCTCCTTCATCGACTTCTACCGCAAGCACCGGGGCCAGAATGTGGAGACGGCGCTCAAAAAGAGCAAGTGAGAGCCCGGCTGGGGAGGGGGGCGGGGAATAACAGGGCTTGGGGACCCCTGGGGGGAGCATGTGGCCTCAGAGGGACCTAAATTTTTGGGGGGGACAAGGGTAGGTGGGGTGCTCTGCTCCTGGGTCTGCTGGGCTGGGGGAGCCTTTGGCAGGGGGCAACCCCGGACCTTCTCTCCCTCCCCAGCGTCAACTTTGTGAAGTGGTCGTCCCAAGGGATGCTGCGGATGTCCTCGGAGGCCATGAGTGAGCTCTTCCAGCCCACCATCAGCCAGATCATCAAACACATCGGTAGGTCCTGGGGGTGGGAGCAGCCTGGTTGCCAGACCCCCTGCCACCCTGCAGTGGCACCCCCAGTCATGCCCCGTGCCTGTTCTCACCGGGGCAGGGGTAGAAGACCACGGGCAGCCCCCAGCCCTGCCCAACGCCCCCCTCTCTCCCCCCCCAGATGACCTCCTGAAGAAGCCAGAGGTCCAAGGCATCAAGTTCCTCTTCCTGGTGGGGGGCTTCGCGGAGTCGGCCATGCTGCAGCACGCCGTCCAGGCAGCCTTCGGCCCCACCTGCCGCGTCATCATCCCCCAAGATGTGGGGCTGACCATCCTCAAAGGGGCTGTGCTCTTCGGCCTCGACCCCACCATCGTCCGTGTCCGCCGCTCCCCCCTGACCTATGGTGTGGGGGTGCTCAACAAATTCGTGGAGGGGAAGCACCCGCGGGAGAAGCTGTTGGTGAAGGAGGGCAAGAACTGGTGCACCGACATCTTTGAGAAGTTCGTCTCCGTCGACCAGTCCGTGGCACTGGGGGAAGTGGTCCAGCGCAGCTACTGCCCGGCCCGGCCGGGCCAGCGCAAGACCATCATCAACATCTACTGCTGTGCCACGGACGACGTGGTCTACATCACCGACCCTGGCGTGCGTAAGTGCGGCACCATCAGCCTGGAGCTGGAGGCACTGGGTGATGCCGGCAGCCCGGCCCGCGGCCGACGCGAGATCCGTGCCAGCATGCAGTTCGGAGACACGGAGATCAAGGTCACCGCCATGGACATCCGCACCTCCAAGACAGTCCGAGCCACCATTGATTTCCTCTCCAACTGAGCCCCTCCTGCCCACAGGGACGGACGGGGACCCTGGGAACCTGCCACCCACTCTGGACCCCCACCAGCACCTCCTTTGGGCTCTGGCCCCACAGGACCCCCACATGCACGAGTGGCTCACGGCCCTAGTTTTGAGCCGCAAGGCTGCCACCAGCCCCCACTGCACCCATGCTGGTGGTCCCCCCCTGCGCATGGGGCACCCCAAAGATGCTCCCCATGTGCTGCCGGGCAGTGCTGCACCGGGGCCCACACCTCCCACGGAAAGGGGTGGGGGGCCGACTCTCAGAAAGGCTGACTGCACCCCTGGCGTGGTCAAGTGGGGCAGGGGCAGTGCTGCTGCCCAGCCAAGCCAGGGCTGGGGGCTCAGGCTGCCCCCCAAGGGTGGGTAGGGGCTACTGCTGGCTCCTGAATACCAGCACACACACTTTCTGTAACCCCACATTTCTCTTTTTTTTTAATATATATATAAATATATATATAAATATATATATTTTTATATATATCATGTTGCCCTCACAGCTGCCACCCCCCCAAGTGGCAGAGCTTGATGGGGCCAGCACAGCCCACCAAGGACAGGGACAGCAGCACAGGAGGAGGGGGACAGTGCCAGTAGTAGTGGCACACACTCACCCTCTCCCAGCCCCCCTTTTAACTGGAAGCCTGGGCACTTTGCAGCATGAAGCCCCTCACTCTATTTAGGGCCACTCAGGATGATCTGTGTCCACCCCCCCAACACCCATCCCCATGCAGGGATGGGCTCATGCAGCCCCTCACAGCCTGGGGTGCACAAATAAATGGATGTGACACCCCAGCCCTGGGGGTGTCCCCTGTCCCCCACTCTCCTCTGGGGGTTTTAGTCAGGTTGCAGCCACCAGCTCCAATGCTCCTGGGGGGTTCAATGGAGGCAAACTGAGCTCCAGCCCCTTCTCAGCTGAAGTTTATTATTTACCTCTATAGATTTTTGTACTTAAAAAATCCCACACATACACATAGATGTGTATATATATATCTATATATTTATATATATATATAGGCACATAAAGCCTCCTGTTGCTTTCAAAACTGAGCCACTTCTCCTGGTCCTTGTACCATGGGTCTTACCAGGGAAAAAAAAAAAAAAGAGAATAAGAGAGGAAAAAGCAAAATGGAAGGAAACCAAGGCAATGGCTGCAATGTGAGGACAGGGACGGGCTCTGCCACAGGGACACAGGCACCAGCCCCAGAGCTGCCGGGGACCCAGCTTCCCTCCTGCTACCAGATTCTGCCTTGGCCCATCTTAGCTCCACACCCCAAGAAGCAAAATTCCACACTGGGGAACTCAGCTGAGGCTCCGCCACCCCCTGACCGTCCCCTCTCCTGGGGATAAAAGCAAGGGGAAAGCAGCAAGAGCAGCTGGAGGCAGCAAGCAGGATCCCTCCCCAAGGCTCCAGCAAGAGATGCTCCAGCATTTGGGGAGTCCCTCCTGCACTTCAGGGGGACCCCCCAACCCTACAGTGAGGAGGGTGGGCACGCTGCGTGCATGGCAGCAGTGGTGGCCACAGCTGGGGAAGCAGCAGCTTGCCCCCCAGCTCTATGGTGTCCACGGAGCTGCAGCCCCCAGGACCTGCCGACACAGGGTGAGGGGGTTTGGGGTTTGTTTTTTTTCTTTTTTAAATTTGAGCTTCATTCTCAGGAGCCACACAGGCGGCGGGAGGGGCGGCGGGGGGGGGGGGGGGGCGGCCAGGCGCAGCGC
>NW_010973177.1:5928291-5945665 GCF_000737465.1 Haliaeetus leucocephalus
TAGTCGAAGCCATGCCAGTCACTCTGCTCCGAGTCGTACTCCAGCTCTGCGCCGATGCAGCGCACCCCATCCAGGAGCATCGGTGTGCCGTGGTGCCGGTCTGTGAGACAGGAGAGGACAGTGGGGATGGGGACAGAGCCGGGGCGCAGCCACTTATGGCCTCAGTCTGGCTGGGGGGGGCTCGTTTCACCTTTTTGAAAGCCCTTTTGGGGAGTTTTCAGACTCACAGGTGCTTATCCTCCCTCCCACAGTCCCCATGCAAGGGATGCTGGCACCCACGGGGCTGGGAGATGCAGGGATGCTGCACCGGGACGGCGCTCAGCCCCTGGTGTGCCAAGGCTCGGGCACTGCAGTGCCGGGGGTGCTGGGGGCCAGGCTGGGACATGGGGTGGGGACACAGTGAGATATAGCAGGCAGCTGCTGGGGAGCAAACTGCCAGCCCTGCCAGGCCCAGGGACCCTAGGACCAGCTGCACGGAAGATGCTGGTGAAAGCAGTTGCATGTCACACAAAGCAGAGGAAGCCGAGCTACAAAACACTGCTCTAATTAACAAACCCAAATTATGCAGCAAGGTGGGGGAGGAAAAAGAATAAAGACAAGCAGCTGCAGCTGGAGGAGAGGGGGACCCCAGTGGGCTTGGGCACAGCCCCCCAGCTGGGCTGGGGAATGAGGACGGGGGGTGAGGAGGTGCCCCCCAACCCACTCGCTGCAGCCCCACTCCATGTACCCCTTCAGTGGGGAGGTCCCACAGCTTCATCCCCCAGGCTGGGGATTTTTGGGGTGGAAGTCGGCTGGTTTAGACAATTTCCCAGAAACGTCCACCAGGTGGGGAAAGCCTACAGCGGTGGAACTGGGTGAGCTAGAAGAAGATGGGTTGGGGATGCAGGGAGCATCCCTGGCTCCCCAGACACAGCAGAAAGCAGGGGGTCTCCAGCCAGACCTGCCAGCGCTCCCTGTTACCGGCTGTGCCAGGGGGGAATTGCTGCTCCGAAACCCAAAGAACCGCACCAGATCCCCGCACCGCTGCCTGCCGGTGCTGCCAGACCCTTACCCATGACACGGGCTTGGACCACCACCTTGATGCAGGCGCCTTCGCCGGCCTCGCTGGCCAGGACCATCTCTTCCTTCAGGACCCCCTCCTTGTGCGCCGTGTACTCGCACTTCACACTGTAGCCTGGGGACAGAAACACCCTGGGAGCTGGGGTCCAGCTGCGAGAGCTGCCTGCACCTTTCCTACCCCATCCCAAAGTCCCTCCTCACCACAGGCACCCAGAGGCAGCAGAGCCTGGGGCACGGCTGATTTAGTCCCATGCCCACCACCGAAGTGCTGAGCAACACAGCACAAATCTTGCTGGGCTCCCTCCCCACCCCATGCCTCGGTTTCCCCGCCTGTGAGGCAGAGACAAGGATGCTGAGCCTTGGTGGAACGCAAAAAGCTCCGCAGAGATGCAGGCGAGGTGCCAGGGGAAGCTGCTCTTCCCAGTGCCAGGCTCGGGGCACTGTTGTGACAGTGCTGAGCACCCTGAGCCGATGGCACCTCTGAGACCCACTTGTCCCATCACCCTGCCCCAGGGGCTTTGCAGAGCCCCACAGGGAGGGAGCAGCAGAGCAGGACACCAGCAGACAGCTGCTCTGCACCCCCAGTTGCAGCCGGGGGAGAGGGGGTCCCACCAGTCGGGAACACCTGTGCCAAAATTGCTATGTCTTCCTCCTTGCAGAGCAGAGGGAACATGGAAACACCCCTTGGAGCCCCCAGCTTGGATGGGGCAAAGGCTGGCCCCCAGCCACGTGCCCCCCAGCGCAGGGACAGAGCTGGCAGGGCCGAAGGAGGCAGTTGTTTTTGATCCAGAGGAAAAAAAGCACAATGTAAAAATAAAAGAAGAGGCAGAAAATTAAACCAGCTGCAGAAACGCATTAGTCAAACCCCGGTGTGGGGGGCACAAGCAAGCTGTGAGCACGCGGCTGGGCAGCCCCCGCAGAACTCACAGGGAGGCACCCCGACATGGCTGGCACAGGGAGATGCTGCAACGGCACAAAAAGAGAAATAAAAACACGCTAAGCATCCCCCAGGCTCCAGAGCACACGCAGCAGTCAGCTCCATGAGCTAAGCCCCAGAGCTTGGAAACACCAGCCCTGCATGGGAAGCGCAGTGGGACGGAGGAGAGCAAAACACCTATGGGCACAAGGAATTTTCCCTGCCTGCTCCTCTGAGTCCCCAGCCCAGCACAGGAGCCAGAGGGGGAGCTCAGAGTAGGGAAGCGCTTTCTCTGCTTGGATCAGGCAGCTTCCACCTTAAATGGGGATGAAAGGTTGTACCTGGATGCAGGAGGGAGAAGTGGTGGCAAAACCTCTTTCTTCCCAACTTCGTGAGCCCTCTTGTCTCCAGCCCATGCTCACCTGGGGCCTCTTTGTCTCTGTGTCTGTGCCAGATCACAGCCCTGCTCGCCAGCCCCGCCGTGGCTGTCACCGCAGCCGAGAGCCAGGCACCACGTTCTGCCCAGGCTGAGCAGCCTCAGGACCGCTGGCAGCGCAGGGACTGGATTTGGCTGATGGCTGGACAAATCTGGCAAGCTCCATCCCTGCCCGCAGCCAAGGACGTGTGAAGCAGAGACTCGAGGGGAGCCCCGGCTGTCACCAGGACCCTGAGGACCTCAGGAACAGATGCCACTGAACCGCTGCGAGGCACTGGACTCCTCCGGGTCCCACCGGAGCTGCTTGCGGTCCCTGAAGGGCTCCTTTCCCCAAAGCCTTGGGAGCCCTGGCCCTGAGCCCAGGCCGGGTGTGCCAGCCCGAGGTGGGAAGCTTTAAGCAAACAAAGCTTAAGTGCTTTGCTGGGCCAGAGCCAGCAGCAGCATGGGAAGAGCCACAGCTTGTCCCTGCCAGCCACAGCCCCGCTTCCCGACCCTCGGCTGCCGGGAGGTGGCACGGGGAGAGGTGGCGAACTGCAGCCCCAGGGAGCCAGAGGGGACAGGGATGCGGGAAAGAGCATCCACCGGCTGCTTGTCAACCGCAGCAGCTGGCACAAGGACCAGCCGAGGTGCCCCAAGGCGCTTTGCAGCCAGCTGTGTCCTCAGAGCAGTTCCCGTGTCCCCAGGATGGCTGTCACCGAGCCCAGGGTGACGCTCAGCTGCCTCAGCCGCTGCGCAGGGGCCACTGTGCACAGCCCTGCTCCCTTCTCCCACGGACACGCCAGCAGCAAACTGACCCCAGACCAGAGCCAGGCTGGTACCTGAGCCTGGTGCATCTTGGAGCAAACCCTGTCTCTGTCCTTGTCCCCGTTCCCACCAGCCTGTGGGCTCTGCTCCACAAACCCATGGCCAGTCTTCACCTCCCACCTCCCAGACCTATCTGAACTCACAAGAAACAGCAGCTGATTGATGCACATTTGGAAAAAGAGTATTTAACTGCCCAACTGCAGATGGTAAGTTATGGAGAGATGCAGTTCTGCAGGGGACAGAGCAACAGCTGCGGGGCCCGGTGCCTGCTGCGGCTGAACCTGCACTGCTGGAGGGGATGGGGCAGACCGAGCAGGACCGAGGGCTGGGGGAGCCAGGAAGGGGACGGGGAAGGATGGGGCAGAGCAGCCAGCAGGACCCCCAGCCCTGTAGCTGGGATCCCGGGGGGCTGCCACATGCCCAGCCCCCAGCATGGACTCAGACAGCGCTGAGCTGCCACAGACACGGCACAAAGCAAAGCCCAGGTATCTCCTCCACACAGACCCGTGCCAAGCGCTTACATTTCAGGACATTATTCTCCTTTCCTCTACAACAAGAGAATTAGCAAGAAGCCTGGAGACAGATAGAGAGACGACCCCCCCTTGGCTCCAGCCTGTTCTTTAGGCAGACCCTCAGTGCTGGCAAAGAGCAGACAGAGCAAGTGCTAAAAATACCAGCACGTCTGGACTCTGTTCAGCAGGTTTCTGGATTAAAATGCCACAAAAGCCACTCTTCAAGCACGCAGGTCGGGGTCGGGCGTCTCCCGGGAGGCACAGTGGAAACACAGATTCCTTCTCCATGGGGTAAAGCTCTCCAGTGCAGCACTGCAGGGATGCTGCCCCAGCAGAGGTACAACCACCCTGGGCAGAGCCAGGACCAAATGCCACCCTCATTGCTAGCAGCTGCAGTGGGACTTGTCCCCGAAGCCACACAGGTCAGGGACAGCCTGATCAGCCTGCCACCCCCGCACCGTGCTCAGGGGAAGGACAAGGCTCAGGGTTTGGAAAATGCTTTGGAGGACACTCACCCATCGAGTTCCCACAAGGCAGGAAACCCCACGGCAACAGAAGACGCCCTACAGGCTCCCGGGGGGGCCTCTGGGCTCCCCAGGTGAGAGGAATCATCCCCCATGCCTGGTGAGGGCTCAATCCTGACAGCCACGGCTGCACCTAGGACCAGGGGGCTGCCGGCTGCCTCCTGCCCCACGGGAGCACTTGGTTCATGCTCCCCACGGGGCTCCAGCATGAGGCAGACACCCCTGCCACCCTCACAGGCACTACACGGGTACGTCTGGGTCTGGCAGCCCCCCCCGCCAGCCCAGGCAGTGCCCCCCTCGCTGCTCACCCCTCGATGGCTGCGTTGAAGCAAAGGCAGGATCCAGGAGCCGGCACAGCAGCTACTGTGGGGACAAAGGGGGGACAAAGTAGGGACAAAGTGGGGACCTTACCTTCTGGCAGGGAGGTGATGCTGATGACTCGGAGGTTGATATTGGGGAGGGGAACAGCACAGACATCCTTCCCCAGCCTCTGCACCAGGGGCAGGAGGAACGTGATCTCATACTTGTGGAGGATCTTCAGGAATCCCACCTGCAAGGAGGGGGGGGACAGGGTGGGGGTCACACCATGCCTCGAGCAGGCACTGAGTTGCATGGGAGGTGGTCCCACGCTGCTATCATCCTGTCTCATCCCGTCCTCCTCTGCAGCCCACCCTGGGGACAGGGACACACCAGGCACCCAAAAGCCCACGGGAAGGTGGAGGGCAGCAGCTGGAGAGGCTATTTCCTAAACAATTGGGAAAAATGTAACAAACACATCTATTTTGGCAGCACAAAGCAAGCAGCAAAAATAACCAGATCTGAGCAAAGCCCTGGGAACAACCACCCTTTGGTGTCATGGGAGCAGCAACCAATTTTCCCAGCGTAAGCCAAACGTGTTCGGCTGCCGTTTCTTGTCTCTAAAAGCCAAGACGTTTCCAAGAGCACGCCTTCAAATGTCATTTATCCACTGCCACGATGAAAACCAGAGCACTTACAGAGCCGGCCGCCTCCAGAGCGGGCTCCATCTCCATTGCACTCAGAAAAAGCCATTTTGGGAAGGGAGCGGTGGGCTCCCCGCCTGCTGCAAAGCTCCGGACGCGCCTGCAAACCCTCCTTGCAGCAGAACCCAGAGCACAGCCAGGATCCAACCCGACCGAGGGTGCAATCCCTTCCCAGGGACACAGGGTACCTATTGCTCACCGACTGCCGCAAACCCTGCCGGCAGCAGCGGGCAAGCCCTGCTGTGGGCACAATTCAGCCGGGCACCCTCGGTCTTCCACACAGACATGTACAGCCTGCTCCAAGCTGCACCTCAACCGCCACATAAATACATATTAATACACACACACACACACATCTATGTATACACACACAGATATAAAATGCACACCATATGCTTGCACATTTCTGGCTACGAGCAGCTCCGAAGCATCACTGCAACGCAGAAACCAACAGAAACAACGACATGCAGCTTCAGGGATTTAAGGCCATAGAAAGACATTTGGTGACTGGCCCTAAAGACCCTTTTCTCAATAGGGGAGAGGATGAGGGTGGTCTCCTGCCTCCGAGACACATGGCGGGTTGCAGGGTGCACCCCAAATCTACTCAGAAGGAAGAGATGTGTGGTTAAACGTGGCCCCAGCATGCTGAGCTGGGCACGGTGGCTGCCAGCTCTGCCGTCAGGGCTGGCAGCACCGAGGGCAGCAGGCAGCTGCCCCCCTTCCCCAGAGAGGCACGTGCAGTGCCGGTGCGCCCACGGCACGCTGCACGGCACGGGTGGGAAAAAATAATAACAACCACCTACAGATTGGCAATTGCTAAGCAATTCACTGCCATTTTTAGGGCAATAACCCATCATCCGCCCGATACAAATAACTGACTCAGAGCTGAAAGGGAGTTTCAGATTGCTCTGCTGCACGCAACGCTGGAGCAACCCAAATGCTCTCCGAGGGGTTTACTTCTTGGGAGAAAAAGGCCTCCAAAGGAGAGGCTGGGATGGAGGGGCTGGCTTTGCGCCAGGTGAAAGCGGCCACAATAAAGCAGCTCTGGGCAGAGGACTGGTGACCTGCACCTCCAAGTCACTGCCAAGGTGCCCACCTCACACCCAGACCCCACTGCCACCAAAGCCCATGGCATGCCAGCACCAAAGCCTCCACTCCCGGCACTCAGCCCTGCTGTGCAGGGTGAGGAGCTGTGGGACGGGGCAGGTAGCAAATGCTCAGGTCTGCAAACCTGCCAGGATGAAATACAAGGTGTCATTAAAGATGGCTTGCTGTCCCCACTGCCATGACCGGCCCCCAGCATGGTTTGGGAGCCACTGTCAAACCTGAACCCACGCTAACACACACCCACAGCCACAGCCACATGGCCAGAGGGAAGCGAGAAGCCACAGCACTGCTGGCACACAGGGCGAGATCCAGCTCAGCCCCGTCCCCCCCACACAGGGGCAGAGGAGACAGTGCCATATCCGTCCCATGTCCCCCCCCCAACGCCAATGTCCAGGGTGCAGCAGGGTCCCCCAGCCCACCCTGCCAGGACTGGGCTCCGCTGCTTGTGATGCCACCAGACCCTGATTTCCAGAGGGGGCCTGCATCCCACCCCCAGCCTGTCAGATCTGGCAGCAGCAACACAGGCCGGGGGCCAGCCCCAGCCAGCCCCAAACCTGCCCCCCGTCGCTGCCAGAGGCTGGATGCAGCCACAGGAATTGGGTGCTAAATGGGTGAATATGGAGCAAAGCACCCACGTTTATACCTGTGCCCTCAGGAGCATCACAGCCCCCGTGGGGAAGCACCTGGGTTCTCAGGGTGCTCCCAGGCCCCCCCCAGGTACACCAGGGAGCTAACGGGGCAAGAAACACCCCCAAATCTGAGAACTGTAACAGAGATGGAGCAACATCCAGAGGTGCAGCGATAGAAACCTCCCCGGAGCAGGCAGAGCTGCAGGCAGCAGAAGCCACAGGTCCCCTGAGCCCCACAGTTCAGACGGCTACAATGGGCAGCACTGGGGGGTACACCCACCCCACAGGGCCCCCAGGATGGACCCAGCCCTGCTGCCACGTGAAGGGACAGGCCAGGGTGGTACTGGGACCCCCCCCGCCACCACCATCCCCTGGGTCACAGCTCCCACCTTGACGAGGAAGCTGCCGTCCTTCTCCTGCGTCACCATCACCGCGGAGTCGTGGAGCTTCTCATCGAAGTGCACGTGGCCGTGGGCCCCCTCAGCGAGCTGGCTGGGGGCGAAGCGCACGCCCCCCCCCTTCACCTTGCTGCCTGCATAGGGAGGAGAGGACAGAGCCCAGGCGTCACTCCCTGCCCACCTAGGATGCACCCACTCCGTCCCCAGTCCCCAGCTCTGCGTCCCCCCCGCAGCCCCTGGGGACAGACCAAGGCTGGAGCATCATCAGACATGGAGGGGCTTCCCCAGTGTCCCCACTCTCCCATTTCAGAAATGCCTCGTGCCACAGGCTAGGGAGGTGGCATACGGACACTGGTGACCAGCGGCCACAGAGAGCTCACCCTCTGAGCAGGGGGGAGCACATGGACCTGCCACCAGCCAATGTCCAGAGGCTGTGAGGGTCCTGTCTGTCCCCTGGGCTCAGCAGCATTTGCTCACTCCCGTGATTTTCTCGGCGCAGAGGAACGTGATGAGCAGAGACACGTGCTGTGCCAGGAAGGGGACACAGGTGGGACAAGGACAGGAAGGAAGGACAGTTTCCCTCGGGAAGGGGTCCCACACATCCCAGGGTGTTGGGCAGGGCTCTCCAAGGCTGCAAAGCTGGCCAGCATGTTGGGGAGCAAACCCCACGGTGCCCTGGGGAAACCCAAAAATGCACCTGCCCTGTGAGGACAGGCACCTGCCTGGGGACACTGAGGTCCCCACAGCGGGCAGGAGCCCGCAGAGGCACAGACACCGCAGCCCTTTCACTTGCACCTTTGCAATAGGCTCTCTGTGAGCTTCCAAGAAAAAACACTCTCTCCTCTTCCTCCTCCTCCCCAGTACACCCCAAGAAACCCCCCAGTCCGGCCGCCAATTGCATCCATCTGGCAGCAGCCGGGAGCAGATTGCCGCCTCCTTAAAGAAAAGGCTCTTTGTGCCTCAGCAGGCTGGAAACGCCGGAGATTTAATAACTCAGCATTGTTCAGCCGGAACAGCTCGGCAGAAATCCCTTCCCCGCACGCAGGGGAAAACAAGAGACTCAGCCGCTTGCAGAGCGATGCAGCTGCACGTGGCTGCAGTGGGGAAGGGGACACAGATGGGACCCTCCCTGCCGAAACGCAGGCAGCCCCCGGCCCACCGTGACAGGGCACGGCAACCCTCATGGGTGCCATCCTCTGGGTGCCATAGGGCAGGACGAGCCCTGGGACCTGCATGGAACCCACACACCAGACAGAAGCTGCGGTGACGGGCAAGGTCTCAGCCTGTGGTTGCCATCAGAAATCCCGATGCCAGCTCTGGGCTCGGAGGAGCTGAGCTCTGATGCCTGCCAGGAGACCGGCAGGGAAAATCCCAAATATGCGTCTCCGTCACACGGCACTTGGAGGCAGCACAGCCGATGCCCGGCATGGAGTCCAGGAAGCCAAGCGGCCCCCAGGGACGAGCATGTCCAGAGGACACTTAGCCATCATCGGCCCAGGCAGCCACGGTGCTCAGCTAGCCCCCTGACACGGTGTGTCTGAAGACCCTCTGGAGAGAGGGAGGTCGGAGGAAGGCGAAGATGGCAGCCAGGCACCGTGGGCAGCTGTCCCAGGAACTGGCTGTCCCGGGAACCAGGTCACCCGCCAGCACACACCCCAGTGACCTTGAGAGGCTGCACCACACGGTGTCCCTGTCCCAGCTCAGGAGGGGCTGACAGGGACTGTCCTCGCCCTGGCAGGAGGGGACAGCCCCTGGCAGAGCCTGGACAGGTGACAGTGGCACCTCGACAGCCCTGGGCGCGTGGGGCAAGGTGGAAGGGGCAGGGGCACCCACCCACACAGGACCTGCCATGAGTCAGCCAGCACGGAAATCTCATCAGGGGCAAAATGCAGTTGTGCGTCCTGCACCCACCCGGCAGCAAGGGGAAGTAGAGGCAGAGGTACAGGCAGAGCCTCCATCAGGCAGGGGCTGGGCAGAAAAATCACCTGGAGCTGGTGTGTTTTATCTCAGGTCCCTGAGTCCTGCCACAGTCACGGCAGGAGGGTCACCGGGACCTGCCGGACCCTGCACGGTCGGTGTGCCAGCAGCCGGTCTGGTGCCATGCTCCCCAGGCACCCAGGGGGTGGGTTTGGGGGTCCGACACACACCCTATGGTGGGGGGGTGGGCCATGGTGGGGGACGCCTGCCTCGCACGTGTCGGCAGCAATCGTAAGCCCTGGAAGCAGATGCCAGCTTCGGAGTCGCTGCGTGCCTCCCAAAACAAGGGTGTCCAGGCCCCAGCATCCCTGGGGAGGCAGGGCTGGAAGCAGGGAAGCACAGGGGGCTCAGGGCTCCCCCAGTACACTGTTCCCCCGCACAGGGACCCCCATCCCCCATGCTGCCAGGAACAAGACAGCCCAGAGCAGGCAACCTGCCTGTCCTTTGGCATCACCACTGACAGACCGCTCGCCTGGCCCTTGTCCTGCAGGGAAGCCAAAGGAGGCTTCACCGCCAGCGGGAGGAAAGCCCCCGGGATGGACCCATCCCACGGCCCCGCTCACCGGCAGTGGGGAAGGAGCCGCGGAGGCCGGAGCCGTGACCAGGCACACAAAGGAAGACGAAATCACGCCCAGCAGCAGCACAAAGAGCCTCTTCGGTCTTTGTCTCTGCATGGCAGAGAGCCGGGTGCTGCCGCCATAGGGCGCCTCATGCCAGCGACCTTTTGGGGTCCCCTCCTGGCACTGACAAAGCGCCCAGCTTCCCAAGCCCGGCACTGCCAGAGCTTTTCAGGGAGGCAGCCGGGGTCTGGGAGAGGCTGGGAGCACCCATTGCCTCCTGCACCAGCCCTGCCTGGGGCAGTGGGTGCCGAGGGTTGTGCCGATCACTAAAGGGGGACTGCAGCTGAGTGGTGCCGGCAGCATGCCACCGGAGCCCCCACCCTGCCGCAAGCCCCCTCAGTGGATGCTCACTCACAACTCACGGCAGAAAAACAGCAATAATGTTCCCCCATTCCCCCATAGCCTCTGACTTGCTCAGCTGCTCCCTGGGCATGGAGAGGGCAGCTCCAGGCAGCCCTTGCATCCCTGGCTGCAGGCAGAGGGACCCCCCCAGCAGGGTCATGGGCAGAGAGACCCCCCGGCAGGGCCGCGGGCAGAGGGGCTTCACCGGGAAGGAGCATCAAACTTGGAGACTGGTCCCGTATCAGGAGCAAGGAGCCTGGGAAGGGGCAAGGGGCAGGCAGGCAGGAGGGGACGCCGGGGACTCACCCTTGCTAGCCGTAGCCATGTGTCCCCACAGCAGTCGTCCTTGCGCAAAACTTCAAAGGCACGGACAGGAGGCCATCCTCCGGGGCCACTGCCGCTGCTCCCGAGCACCGGAGCTGCGGAAGGAACGGGCAGGGTTAGGCAGGGACAGGCAGAGCCGGGGAGGGCATCTGCTGCCTCCGTCCGGGTGCCAGAGCCAGCCGAGCACCACGGACACGACGGCAATGCACGGCTGCGACTCCGGCACTGTTCCGGCACAGACCTGCCGGGGAGGAGTCTCCTGCAGCTCAGGGGCGTCAGGCAGCCCGGCTTCGGCCAGCAGCAGGCAGCGTGCCAGGGCCTGCATCCAGCCCTACCCCAAGGCGTGATGGGCACAGGCAGGGCAGGAGCAGTGGCAGGACGGGCAGCTCCTCTGTCCCGCTCCACCATGAGTCTGCGGTGTGACCCAGCCAGCCCAGGCTCCTGCTCTGCCGGCTCTCAGGGATGACCCCCCCAGCACCAGGGTGGGCACTGTCCCTGCATTAAGGCAGGAAGAGCCACCAGAGACAGTCTGGGGGTGACAGGGCTCATGCCCCCCACCTCCCACCCAGGGGTCCAGGATCTGACACCCCAAAGACCCCTTTGATGGAAGCTCAGGCTCAAACCTCCTCCCTGGGGCTCACCCAGCCCTGCTGTCCCACAGGAGGCTGTGGGAGACCAAACACGGGCTGGTAACATCACCGGGCACCTGATCCCACCACCGGTAACCTGGTCCCAACACTGGGCACCCGAGGAATCCGGCAGTAGGAGGCAGGTGCCTGAAACGGTGCCGTCAGCAGCCCAGCTTGCCGAGCACAGGGAAATTCATGGAAAAAGCATTAACAGTGTCAGCCCTGGAGGAAAATAAGATAAAAAAAAAAAAGTAGAGCTAAAGGGCAGGAAGCCTCTCCAGGGGCGGGGGGGGGGGGGGGCGCGGGTGGCAGACCCTCACCGTAGCCCCGGCGCCCCGCAGTGCTGCTGCCCAAAGATGAGATGATCCAGCCTGGAAAAGAGCTGGGAGGGAAAAGCCCAGGATTTGGGGATGCCTAGAGAGATGCACGAGGGGACACCGAAATGCATCCATGGGCAGCACAGGGTGGGAGGAGACCCCAGGACTGGACACAGGGAGGAGGGGGACACAGGGCAAGCGGCCCCTGAGCAGGGGCAAAGTGTGGGGCTGGCGGTGGGGGACTCGGCAACCAGGGTGGGCACCGCGCCTGGGCTCGCAGCAGGGGCAAACGCGGGGCCCACGGGCTCCCCGTGCCCTTGAGGGGGTCAAGACTCGCCCCCCCGTGGCTGCAGTCCCGGGGTAGTGGGCACTCCACAGACCCCACCGACAGTCCCACGCCGTTGCCCCCCCAGCAGCCCGGGCAGCGGGTCCCCAGCGCTCAGCCCGTTCCCGGGGCTCCCCAGCCCCCCCAGGCCGGGGGCGAGCGGCAGTAAGGAGGCGGCGGAGCTGACGCACGCCTCCCCGCCCGAGCCACGCCGGGTGGCCCCAATCTGCCTCCGCCATCACCGGCGCGGCCCCGGTCCCCGTCACGCGTGGGTGTGGGTATCCACACACACACACACACACACCCGTGTTTTCACCCTCCGCCGGCTCAGCCCCAATGCTGCAAAGGGGGTCCCGGGGATGCGCCCCCGGCCTCGGTGCTCCCCTCTGCAGCATGACGGGACAGCGACCGGCCCGGGCGAGCATCCTACTCCAGCCCACCGGGACCGGGAGAGCGAGGACCCCACCGGAGCAGTCATGCCCAGAGGGAACAATACGGGGAGGGGGAAGCCCGGGGGCCCCTCCCCGTCCCCGCCGTCCCCGTCCCTTCCTCACTCACCCCCGGCCGGTGCGTCCCGGACGCCGCCGTGCTCCCCGCTTCCCACTACCGGGACACGCCCCCCTCCCTCCTATTGGCCCCGACACACCCTCCGCCGTCCCTATTGGTCCACCCCCTCGGCGGTCACGCCTCCCCGCCACGCCCATCGGCTGCCTTTCCGACGGCGCCGCTTCCCGAGGAGCGGTCCGGCGGGAGTAGGGTCGTCTCCAAGGGGCGGGACTGTCGCTAGGAGGCGTGGCGAAGGGACTGGGGCAGCCAATGGGGGGGGGAAGCGCACGGCTGTAGGGCGCCACACGTGGGCGGCGGGGTGCGCGGCGGCGCGGAGGGGAGGGGGGGCACCCCGCCGGTGTCCCCCCTCATCCCCGGGCGATACGGTTGCTATGGCAACCTATCATCGCCTGGCAATTTTTATTGCTCAGACCTCAATGTCCGAACCCGGGCCCCTTCGGTGATGAGAGGGAGCACGGGGGAAAAGGGCCACGGCTCGGCTCACCGGCGGGAGCCGGCCATCGGGGGCGTCGAGGGTGGGAACGGCAACCGGGACACGTCCCTGGCCGGGAAAAGGCAGCCGGTTCCCTTCCAAAATGCACGTCCACCCTCCTGGGAATGAGCGGGGGGGAGGCAGCGGCCCCCCCGCCACACACACACACCGTGCAAGGCAAGAGCCGTCCCCCCGGGGCGGGGGGCAGCGGGGTCAGGGCTCGCAGGCAGGGCTGGATCTCACAGGCAGGGACAGGGGACACGGCACACCCCAGGGGCTAATCTGTCCCCCCCCCAAAAAAAAAAACCTCTTCCTGCAGCCTCCAGATGCCAGAACGCTTAAAAAGCGCGGGGCTTCGTTCCCAGGGAGCTGCTGGAGCCCCAGCCGTGTCCTCGCCTCCAGCACGCGTGACACCGCGCACGGCTCGGCCCCGCACTGGAAAAAACAATCGTGTTTGACCCTAAAAAAGGCCGCAGGTGACTCCCGTGCAGTGAAGGTTGTGGCCAGACCCAACCCCAGGCATCTCCCCACCGGGGGGGACGGCCCCAGGACCAGCCAAGGGCAGGCAGAGGAGCGGGGGGTACTACCGGGTACCCCCACCCCACAGCTAGGTTGCCCACGCGGTCAGTGCCAGACCCACGAGCAGGTCTGTGTGCTGAAGCACGGATTTTCTCAGAGATTACAAAAACAAACAGCTTTGGGTAAGGGATTAAATCTCAGCCTCCGCCAGCGCACGTCTCCCCAGCCCGGGGCAGCCCAGTGGCGTCCCCACGCTGCTGACAGCCCCTCGATGCTGGATCAGCTGGGAAATAAATAAATACCCCCAGGCTGGGGCAGGCGGGACCCCCGCAGCGACTCAGCCTGGAAGGGAGGTCTCCGAGTGATGACCCGGCTTTTTAATTACTGACTGCAAGACAAAGGAAGGAGGAACCACTGCTGTCGGCAGGCGATGGCTGGAGGGCTGAGCGAAACCCATGTGGTAGCGATGCTGCTGCCTCCCTGCCCGCCAGCAGGCATGGCGGGGGGGACCCGGAGGTGGGCACGGAGGTCCCTGCTTCTGCATCTGCCTTTGCCACCTCTGGCTTTTGCCCTTGAGAGTCTGTCCTGGGAACTGGGGCAACTGGGAGGCACTGGGATGGCTCTTCCAGGTCAGCAGGAGATCCCACGGGTGGGAGAGGTGGGGCAGGCAGCGGGGGGGCAGTCCCGGGCAAGGGGCTGCCAGGCAGGCGAGGGTCCGCTCACCGCTGTTGGCACTGGGCTTCCTGCAGACGCCGGCTGAGGTCGTCTATCCGCACATTCTTGAGGTGCAGCAGCTGCTCCAGCCTCCCCACCTTCAGCTGCAGGATCTGAGCAGAGACCCCGACACCCCCTCAGCTTGGTTTTGGGGAGAAGGAGGCACATCCATCCACCCCAGACAGGCTTGGGGGGGGGGCGGGGCTTGCCTGACAGCCAGCAGCGCGGACGAGGGGGACGGGGCGGGGCGGGGGGGACAGGGAACTCAGGGCTGGGCTGATGTGGCTGCTGGGGTCACTGAGCGGCATCAGCCATCTTTAACCACAAGGGAAGCTGAGGCAGGTGAGCACCACTGCCAGATTTGGGGTCCCAATTCCAGCTCCTACAACAACCCACCTCAAGTTCACACTCCCACAAAACATGACCCGGGAGTCCCAGCTCCCCACCAGGACCTGGTGACAGCTCTTCCCATCTGAGATGCCCCACAGCATTCCTTCCCCTCTTTCAAAATTTTACATCTTAGGAGATGTTTTCCAGCAGAAAAGCCCCGGTTTTAGATAAGACAGAGCCACTGCCCTGGCTTCGTGCTGAATGAAGCTCCATTTCAAAAATCACCCACTGCCCAGGGGCGAATAAGGGATGTCCAGAGCCTGGTCTGCAGCCCCAAGGGTGGTCCAGGGGCCACAGCAAGCCACGAGCAGAGGGTCTGTGCAGCTGTCATGCCCGTTCTGCATCACCCTCATTACTGCGGGCTGGAAGACAGACCAGAAAGGATGAGGATCGGGAACATTTTGGGAATCACGGATTGATGTGACTGATGTGGGTGCGTGCCACAGAGATTGAGGGCACGCCCAGGCAGGAAGGATTGAAAGAGAAAGCTGTTCACCCCAGGGGGAGATCTGCAGGCTGAGGCTTTACAAGGGCTTTTACCCGATAAATGCCAGAAAAACACCTGCTGCAGCAGACGGCCGCAGGGACAGAACCACATCTCCAGGCCAGGCTGAGGCATTGCTGCCTTTCTAGCCCGGTTTGACCAGACCTTTTAGAAGCCCGGCCCTGCCCAGGAGCAGCCAGAGGAGCATCCGAGCCAGACGCTGGCCAGCTGGACCACGGCAAAGCCAGTGCCAGGCTGGCCCATGCCTGAGGGTGCCACCAGAGCCTGGGTACAGAGACAGGAGCAGCCCAGGAGGCTGATGGCACCGAGCAAATGCCTGTTTGGGCTGTCATGTACACCACTGTCACAGGACAGTTGGGAAGGCAAAGGGAGGCTGTCCCTGCCTCGGTGCCGCCACGGGGACAGCACTTGGCTGGGCTGATGGAGGGTGGGCTCACCTGGATGGTTTCCTGCGCCAGGAGCAGGGCCTGCTCCCTCTCTGCCAGCTGCAGGCGGATGGCGGAATCCCCCAGGGGAGCCTGGGCACAGCCATGGCAGCTCTTCTTCACCCTGGACCAGGAAAGGAAATGCCGGGACAATAACTGACCCCTCCTGGAGCAATGCTCACAGCCCATGGAGCCATACAGGCCATGGGGCTCAGGCACATGCCCAGCTCCTCCACATCCTGCCCCACACACCACTGCCTCTGTAGCACTGGGCTCATCTGACCCCCACGGGGACCCCCAAAGCCTCTTCCCTCAAGAAGACCCCAGGAGGGCCACCTCACCAGCACCCAGCACATGCTTGCAGTGTCCCTGCACAGCACCAGCAGTCCTTACCCAGCAGCTCTGGGAGAATCCTGGGCATAGCCTCCTCCCATGCTGCTCTTTGCCTTTGAGTAGCCTGCAAAACACAGCAGTTAGCACATCATCTGCCCAAACAGCTCTGTTGCCCCACCACCACCACCACCACCAGGATGCACCCTTCCAGCAGTGTCTCCTATCCCCCCAGGGCTGGCCAGGCTCGTTATTTGGGTGCCCCAGCACAAGACAGGGCTGTGTATGCCCCCCCTCCAAGGTCATGGTTTGGGACCCAGGGAGCCCATAGTATGGCCAGGATGGGACCTTCCTTCCCGATGTGCCACGCACCGGCCCTACCCGTCTCCAGGTAGCTGATATCTTCTAGCGCTGCCCGTACGCCCAGCTCCTGCACGGAGAGGCAGGAAAACACCCATCACGCCTGGCCATGAGCAGTGGGTTGCCCTGTGGGTGAGCCCACAAACAGCCCCTGTGCAGACAGGGGGCCTGGCCAGGCCCCAGTGTCAGGAGAAGGGGGGACAGGTACCCCAGCCTGCCTGGCTGCTCGTGCCACCCCTTGCTGAGCGGTGCTGGGGCTTGAGGCCCTGGGGAACACTGGGGTGGGGGGTTTGCTCCCACAGCAGTGGGAGAGGCCAGTTCAGAGCAGGGTGTTCCCAGCATGGCTGCAGTGCCTGCTGTGCCAGCGTTACAGCCTGAAGGCAGGGCTGGGACTCATCTGCCTGAATTCCTGTCTGCTTCAGGGCCACAGCCCTTCCCCTAGCGAATTCCTCCTTTGACCTGAGCACCAGAGTCACTGGCAGAGACAGCCCGGGCCAAGTCAAGGCTGCAGAGCAAGAGGGACCGCAGCACTTCCCACGACAGCGCACGGCTGCCATCTGCGGCCGTGCCGCCTGCATCGCTCCCAGTGGGGTGCTCCTACCCCGGCTCTGCCCACGCGAGGGGCTCCCCTGCCTCTGAACACCCCACTGCACTTCCCCGTGGAGCTGCAGACAGGGAGATGGCAACAGGATCCTTGTGATGAGATGGGATAGTGACACCCACAAGGATGTCTAGAGCTCAGCCCGGCTCCCCTGGCCCTGCCCTGATTACACTGACCTCTCTGTGGGGTGGCCACTCACCCTCATTGCCCTCTTGCCCATGGCACATGGCACCTACAAGCAAGACATGGCACACTGGGTGCCCCCCTTCCCCCAGGCCCCACTGACCTGGCCTGGGCTAGACACCGCCTTGCTCTGTTGCTGCTTCTCCTCGATCTTTTGCTGCAGCACGAGCAGCACCTGCTCCACCGTGCCCGGCCGGCACTGCACGACCTGCCGGATCATGTCACCCGGAATGGAGAAGTTCAGCTTACTCAGCACTTTCCTAAAAGAGGAGTCAAATGAGCACCCAGGAGGGCAGGGAGGCAGGCACCCCCGCTGCCCGCAGAACCCTTAGCTGTGTCCCAGCTGGCCAGGTCACCAGCCAGGACAAACAGGGACTCTCTGTACAGC
>NW_010973177.1:5945675-5948092 GCF_000737465.1 Haliaeetus leucocephalus
GACGGGGGGTCTGGGGGGGTCTGAGCTGGAGGGGAGGGGGTCTAGGGGGTGCAGGATCAGGTTGAGGGATCCTGTGAGCAATGAGGGGGCCAGGACCACAGTGAGGGGGGGCCTTGAGCAAGGGGGGAGGCTCTAAGGGGGCCAGGACCAGGTCAAGGGGGGGCAACAAGCAGTGGGGGAGGCTGGGGGGGGGCACCTGGCACCCAGCAGCAAGGAGGACCCCCAGCAAGGGGGGGTCCCCACTCTGGGAAGGTGCAGGGACAAGGAGCCCAAGATGGGCCCATGGTGGACCCCAATGTGGCGGGCAGCTCTGGCTCCCAGTGATCCCGGGCTAAAACCAGCTCGGGATGTTGCTCTTGGCAATGGGCACCCCGAGCCTGTGCCCGAGGCCTGCCACCCCTTCCTGGGGGGCAGCCGCTGGGGGGGGCACTTCCCAGGGGTGGACACCATGGCTGGGATGGACATCTTAGCTGGAATGGACACCATAGCTAGGATGGACACCGTGGCTGGGACAGATATCTTACTGGGATGGACACCACAGCTGAGATGGACACCATAGCTGGGATGGACACCATAGCTGGGATGGACATCTTAGCTGGGACAGACATCTTAGCTGGGATGGACACCACAGCTGGGATGGACACCACAGCTGGGATGGACACCATAGCTGGAATGGACACCATAGCTGGGACGGACATCTTAGCTGGGATGGACACCACAGCTGGGACAGACATCTTAGCTGGGACGGACACCATAGCTGGGATGGACGTCTTAGCTGGAATGGACACCATAGCTGGGACGGACATCATAGCTGGGATGGACACCACAGCTGGGACAGACACCACAGCTGGGATGGACACCATAGCTGGGACAGATATCTTAGCTGGGATGGACGTCTTAGCTGGAATGGACACCATAGCTAGGATGGACACCGTGGCTGGGACAGACATCTTAGCTGGGATGGACACCATAGCTGGGACGGACACCACAGCTGGGATGGACACCACAGCTGGGGTGGACACCATAGCTGGCACGGATACTTCCTGGGGTTGGACACCCTCCCTGGGATGGACACAATGGCTAGGATGGACCCTTTCCTGGGATGGACACCATAGCTGGGACGGACATCTTAGCTGGGATGGACATCTTAGCTGGGACAGACACCATAGCTGGGATGGACACCACAGCTGGGATGGACACCACAGCTGGGACAGACACTTCCCACAAATACCGTTGGCACAGCCATGTCTCCCTGGCTGGTACAGGGGTACCAGTAGAACCAGCCACGTTTGTGGGTGGGCAGCGAGGACTCCCCAGGACGCCAGCATCACTGTCGCCCCAGCAGTAGCCCATGAGCCTGGCTGCCTCCCAGGCGACCATGCTGCGGGCTCCCGCCTGACGAAGCCAAGCAGCGTTGCTGGCTGAAAGCGCGGCACGAACCAAGCCGGGAGGTGCAGGGTCGGTGCCGTGGCTCGGGCACCCCATGGGACTGCTCCGCCACCCGGGCACACAGGCAGGAATGGGCAGATTATGGCGCTGCGGGCAGCGATACTGGGGCTGAGCGAGACGCTGGGGGTGCCGATAAGCCCCATCTGTGGCTCGGTCCCCAGCGAGGTGGGACGAGGACAGCATGGGGACAGCTCTCATCGGTGGGGTGGTTTATCTGCCGCTGCTGCCTGCTCAGTCCCTGCTGCTCCCTCACCTCGGCAGGGCCTGGACCCAGGAGCTCCAGCTCTGCCGCCAGCAGTCCTGCAGGATGCGTGCCTCAGTTTCCTCACCCTGTCCCTCTTCTGGCCGCAGCAGCTGCAAAAGGGGGGGCCAACAGGGTTTCACTCCTGGTTTGCTTCTCGCTGCAGACAAAAGCGGCCTAAAAGGGTTTATTTTTGGCCAAATCAGAACCAAATTCAGCGTGTTGAACCAGAAACCCCCTCGACGTGGCAGGGCAGGGCTCATCGCAGCAGCCGCCGTCCCCGGGGCCCCGAGTCGCAGGAGTGGGTGGCAGCCGCAGCCTCCCCTGGGTGCACAGAGCAAAAAGCAGCAAAACAGGAAGGGGGGGACAGAGACGCCCTTTTGCCATCCCCCCACCGCAACTTCCTCCCCGCCACCACCAAGGATGCTTCGAGGTGGGGAGGTTCTGCTCCAGGAGCCCCAGGAACCTCTGGCCACAGCTCCTAAAATTGCAGCCTCGCCCAGAGCCTCCACCACGGCCATGGGTCCCGGCTGTGCCAGCAGAGCCATGTTGTGTGTCACCATCACTGCCGGCGCCTCGGCATCTCGCTGCCACCCTCCTCCTCCTGTGTTCCTCCAGCTCGCCAACATCTGCAGTCTTTAAAATGTCTCAAATCCTGTATTTTGGTGCTAAAGTGCTCCAGAGCCCCACACACTCCATGGCTTGGGAGGAGGGTGACCACCCCCCC
>NW_010973177.1:5950766-5956404 GCF_000737465.1 Haliaeetus leucocephalus
CGCCCCTCCCCGCCCCATTGGCTGCCGCCCCGCCGCTCCCCTGTTATTTTTCGAATATAAATAGGGGCGGCGGCAGGCGCGCGCCCGGCCGGTTCCCTTCAAACGGACCCGGGAGCGGGCGCGCGGTCGAGCTCCCCTCCGCGGAGGAAAACCGGGACGAGCGGGGGAGAGGATCCCCGCAAGGATTTAACATTTTAATACTGCTCTCCGGTTTGCTTTCCTCTGCCCGCATGGCGGCGCGGGGCCGTGGGCTGCCCGGGTCCCCGGTCACCACCCTGGCGCTGGATATGAACAACCTGGCGGGGCTGGGCAGGTGAGAGGGGCCGGGGGTGTGGGGTGGGACCCTGCCTGGGGGAAGGGGGGGGTTAGATGGATTTGGGCCCCCCCATTAACCACTGCTCCTGGGGGAGGGGGCGAGGGGGCGGGCTGACCCCCACACACACACACTTTCACCCTGCCTGCAGGCACTGGGACACCCCGAAGCGGAGGGCGGCGGGGCTGTCCTTCCAGAGCCAGCGGTCCAGCCTGTCCCAGGAGTCGGTGGCCTCGGTCTCCTCCCGGGACTCCATCTCTTCCGAGTCCTCGGACATGGGTGAGTGATGGGTGCTGCTGCTGCGGGCTCCCCCACCCCTCCCCATCCCGGACTGGGGCTGTGCAGAGGGAGCTGTGGCATGGGGGGGCTGGACGAGCGGCTGGGGAGGCAAGGAAGGGAGGTTGAGGCAGGGGGGGCTTCTTGGGGTACATGTGGGTGCCGGGGCTCTGCTCCCAGCTCCTGGCCCTGCTCTGAGTCAGTCCCGCCGGGTGCTCAGCCCGCGCCTGCTTCAAACTGGGACTTCCTCCCCAGCGCTTCCGACTGCGGTCCCTTCCCTGGGGGGGGATGATGGGTGAGAGCCCCCAGCCCTGCTCCCCAGGGACTTGGCCATGGACCACCCCAGTGGGGTCCCTGGTTGGGGTGACGTGGGGTGGCATCCTGGCTGGGATGGGTGCTCCAGGGTCAGTGCTATCCCCCTTGCCATGCTGGGGGGGGCTGGGTGAGGGCCCCCCCCATGAGCACCCAGCAGGTACCACCAGCCATGGCTGCCTCCTCGGTGCTGGCTGGAGCAGTGGGGAAGCACAGCTGGGATGTGGGGGGCTCCTTGGCCTGGCCACATCCTGCAAAGGACCCTGCAGGAGCAGTGCCAGTGCTGTGCCGGAGCGGGTCCCAGAGCAGAACATGGCTATGTCCCCAGTGGGCCCCAATTCCCCCCACACTGTGCTACCCTGCCCCTTGTTTCCCCAGGAGTGGGGCTGGACTCCCCCATGCAGGAGGACCCCGCAGCGCTGGAGGAAGTGTGAGTGCCCCTTGCCCCATTGTCCCCCCTCCGGGGGCTCCCCCACTTGCCCTCCCCTGCCTCCCGCAGGCAGCATGGGCCCTGCCTGCCCTGGTCTGCCTGCAGTGCCTGGCTCAGCCTTGCTGGGGGGCTATGCCTCATCCCCCCCAAATCTGCTTCTGGGGAGGTGAGAAACCACCCTGCACTGGGGAGAGCGGGGATGTCAGCACTGGGGATCATCACAGCCCCGCTGCAGGCAGGGGTCTGGCAGCGGGTGCAGGCAGGAAGCCTTCACGGTGCTGCCTTGCCGCGGCTGGGCCAAATCTTCTTCCGGGCTTTGCGAGCAGGGATGGCTGGCTGCCGCCTCGCCACGCAGCGGGGCAAGGGTGCTGAGCACCTCTGTGGGCTCCCAACACCTCTGGCATCCCCGGAGAGCCTTGGGGTGCTGCTGCATGGGGCCCCATGGGGTGGGGGGGTGCAGGGTGGGGGTGTAGGCTTCAGCTGAGAGCAAAGCTCTGTGGTGCTGCCCTGTGCAGGGGTGAGGGGCTCTGCCTGCTGTGCCCACTGCTTGCCCCCCCCCTCCCCCCCACTGGCGAGCTGCAGTTGAGGCCCCCCATGCTGGTGCTGTGCCAGTGGCTTTGCTGGCCCCCTCCTCTGCCGCTTGCCTGGCCGTTGGCAGAGCCTGGCCCCGGCAGATGTGCCGGGTGAATGAGTAACTAACTGGGGGCAGATGGTGGGGCTGGGGTAGCTGTGGGGCTGGGTGTGCTTGGCCGCGGGGGACATGTTGGTCCCCGTCCTGCCGCGGCGTGCTGCCGGCATGGCCATATGGCTGCCGGCCAACATCCCCCGCATCCCCGCCGTGGATGGATTTACATACAGGTGGAGAGCGGGCGCTGCTGCTGCCCCGTGCGGGGCCCTGCCGCTGGCTTTGTCTGGGCATGGAGCGAGGTCAGCGGGGTGCCCTGGACCACCCTGGCATGCTGCTCCCCCACCCCAGCCAGGGATTGGGGTCCCCCAGCCTGAAACCAGCAGTGTCCAGATGGGGCTTTAACCCTTTGTGGGGCTGAAAGCCCTGGCTGCTTGGCTGCTTTCCCCCCACTGGGGGGCTGCCAGCCTCTGTGTGGGGTGGGAGCACTGTAAGGGCTGGGGCTGCCCATCCCTGGGGCTCCTGGGCTGCCTGGGCTAGGGTGTGGGGTGCCATCTCCCCTAACCCTGGCTGTCCTCTCCCCACAGCTTCGAGAAAGCGATCCCGGAGTCCGGGAGGGTTCTCAAGGAGTAAGTGAAGGGCCTCTGTCCCTGTGGCGAGACCTGACAAGCCTGGCTGTCCCCGTGCCCAGGCTGTCCCTGTGTCCTTCCCCTCCTTCTCAGTGCCTGGAGGAGTTGCTGCCCTGGGGTCCTTTGGGAGCTGTGACAGCTCTGGGGAGGCCTCACCCTGCTGCAGGGACCCAAGGGATGGGGGGGCGGCCATGCCAGCCTCTGGGGGGGTTGTTGTGGGACACTGCCGGTCCAGGGCACCTTCTCTCATTCAATTCTTTTCTTTCCCTGCTTCTTGTAGCAATAAGTTCCTTATCCGGAGGATCCACTCGCTGCCGGTAAGTCCTGGGGGCTCTGCAGGTCTGAGCCAGGGGGAGGCCGGATCCTGCTGAGCCCCTGGCTGAGCTGGGAGGAAGATGGAGCTGGGGAGAGCAGGGGCTGGGCAGCACCTCTGACCCCTCTGCCTGCCCCACAGCCGCGGCTCCTGGGGGCCAGCCCGGTCCTGAAGAACATCTCCCACTCCTGGGAGTTCAATGACTGCAGGGCCAGTGAGCAGAGGGACCGGAGGGAGCCTGAGGACAAGGTGAGGGGGGCAGCGAGGCCGGGGAGGGGGCTGGGAAAGGGGCAGGGGGATGCTAATGCTGTGTGTGTCCCCCCGCCCCACCACAGGAGGGGTTTGTCTTCAAGAAGCCACAGAGGCCGGGTCAGCGCAGCCAGCTGCCCACTGGTGATGGAGCTGTGGGAAGGGACCCCTTTGCCCGGAGACCCGGCTCTGCGCCTGACCTGCTGGTGAGAGGGACTGGGGGGGTCTGGGGAGGGGGGTGGCACCAGGGATGGATGGTCCCGCTGCAGGGGTTGTTGAGCTGGGACCTGCTGCTCCAACCTCCACGTTTGCCCTGGAGACCTGTGGATGTGGGAGCTGAAGGGGCTGTGGGGTCACAGCCTGGGGGGTTGTAGGGGCACCCTGTCTCCAAACAGGCCTGGCATGGGGCTGGCCTCATTCCTGAGCTGTGGGCTGTGTCCTCCCCAGTTTGACACCCCCGAGAAGGAAAATGTCCCCGAAGGCCAGAGCCCCGTCATACTGCGCCAGGGCTCCTTGACCTCCTCCATGTCTGAGGAGGAAGATGATGGCTTCGTGGAGATCCTGCATGAGGAGGAGATGAAGGTAGGGAGGGCTCTTCCACCTGCGGAGTCCATGGGGTCCATCCCTGCCTGAGGGGGTGGGAAGCAACTGGTGGGACTTGTCACCTTCATGTTCTCCTCTGCCTCTCCCCTATGGCCTTCCTGGCTGCTGCCCTGGCAGAGCGATGCCAGTGTGCCACAGGGGATGGAGAACCTGCTGACTGCACCGCTGGTGAGGAAGGAGGAGGCAGAGCTGGTATGTGGGAGCCTTGAGGCGTCTTGAAGTGGGGGTCTGGGGGTGAGGGTGAAAGGGCTGGTTGGTGAGCAGCACCAGCCCCAGGGGCTGTGGGCTCATCCTGGGTGGTGTGTGGCTACCAGAATGGGACCGTTGTCTCCCCACCCTCATGATGCTGAGGGGGATGCAGGGGGATGCCACACCCCCAGGCAGCAGCACACACTCTCCCTGCACAGCGTCTCGTGAAGCGCAGCAAGTGCCGGCAGCTTTTCCGCTCGCCCTCGATGCCCACCAGTGTCATCAGACCTATCCTGAAGCGGATAGACCGGCCCCAGGACAGGGACACCCCTGTCGAAACCAAGCGGCGGAGGAGTGTGGCTAGTACCCCCAGCAAGGAGGCGGCGGCAGAGCCGGTGGGTGATGGGGAAATGTCTGGGTGAGATGTCCTTGCTGGGGTCCAGCCTGTCCCTGGTGGGACTGACCTGGCTCTGCTGTGGAGCCCTTGCTAACACCGAGGGAGATGTCTCCGCAGAAACCGTGGCTGTTGCGCTCCAGGTCCTTCTGCCATGAGGAGATTGAGAACCTGCTGGCCAACGACCACCGGGAACTCATCGGGGACTTCTCCAAGGTAGGGCCATGGGGATGCTGCAGGCCTGGGGGTGCTGCCCCCCCCACTTCCCCTGAAACCAGAGGGACCATCAGCAGAGCCTTGCACTGGTACAAGAGCCCAAACCCAGCTGGTGGCCCTTGCTTAGGGACGAGGGGACTTGGGGCTATGACTTTCCAGCCTGCAGCCCCCATAGGACATGAAGAGCCTGACTGCTGCTCCTCCAGTGCCAGCACCGTGCAGCAGCCATATGTCTCCTGGGCAGACTGCCCACCCACCCCTGCAGGGAGCAGATGTTGCAGGGGAGGGGGGGGTCTTCTGGGCTGCGGGAGCGGGGTGACAGCCCCTGCTCCGGGAGGTCTCCCCAGGATGGATCCTGACCCAGCACCTTGCCTCTCCTCCAGGCTTACCTCCTGCAGACAGTAGAGGGGAAACACCAGGACCTGAAGTACATTTCCCCTGAAATGGTAAGGGAGCAGCAGCCTCTCCCCAAAAAGCCCCCGTGGGGCTGCCTGCCTGGCCCCCCCCATGTCTCCCCCCCGCCTTGGTGACGGGCTCCCCCCGCAGATGGCAGCAGTGCTGACGGGGCAGTTCAGCAGCCTCATCGAGAGCTGCGTGATTGTGGACTGCAGGTACCCCTACGAGTACGAGGGAGGCCACATCAAGGTCAGAACTGCCGCTGTGCCCCTCAGGGCTGGGGCTTGGAGGGTCCTGTGAGGTGGGGGGGTCTCAAACCCATCAAACTTCAGAGGGGCTGAGCCCCCTGCCCCCCCCCCCAGGAGTTGAGCAGCCTCCCCAAAGGTGCTGAGCCCCAGCTGGAAGGAGGAAAGGTGATGGTGCCCCAGTAGATGGGGTGATGCTGGGTGGGGGGGGGAGGCTGGGGGCAGCATACTGACACCTCCCCCCCGGATGAAACGGGAGACAGCAGTGGGGATGAAAGCTGCCTCTTCCTCCCCAGGGTGCCATCAACCTGCCGATGGAGCAGGACATGGAGGAGTTCCTGCTGAAGAAGCCCATCGTGCCCTTTGATGCCAGCAAGAGGGTGATAGTCATCTTCCACTGCGAGTTCTCCTCTGAGAGGGGGCCCAGGATGTGAGTTGGTGGGGGGGG